>NW_028114250.1:0-17500 GCF_964289735.1 Phaethon aethereus | reverse complement strand
GGGAGGGGAAGAGACGTGGCGAGGCACGCACCACCCCACCACCACAGCCACCGCCACCATCACGGCCCCCTTCGCTCAGCGGCGGGGGGCGGGGAGGACAACACCTCACATGCCACGGGACGCAAACTGGAGAGGAGACCACCCTGCCTGAACACCGGACCCCCACCCCATGGCTCCCCCTGTTATGGGGAAAGCATGGAAGACCCAGCCCACCGGGGGCCCTCTCCAACGCGACCCGAAATACCCCAGTGGTCAGGAAGGGGGAGACAAAAAAGGAAGCCACCACCCTCTTGGCCACAGTCCTGGGACCCGTGACAGCCCCGCAGCACCCACCCTCCACCCCCGGGATTGGCAAGCAGGGCAGGCCACGCAGCCGGCAGACACGGGGCCCTGTGCAAAAATGAGCAAGGGAGAGCAACGATGGCTGCAAAGGCATGCAATGCTGGCCTGAACGCTGCCACAGTTGGCCTGCCCTTGGGCCTCACCTCCAACACGACCACAGGGCGCTTCAGCAGGCTGAAACCGCCAGCATGAGCGCCACGATGGCCGCCGGGCGACTCCCGCGTCGCTGGCCAAACCACGGGGCCATGCAGGCAAACCCTCCCGCCACCCCTCACGCCACCCACTGCCCTCCCCCCGGAGTACGGAATGGCACGGCCCCGACCCCGGCAAGCTCCAAGAGCAGCGTGTCGCGCCCGCGGCGGAGGCGCGACAGCGTCACCAGCTTTTGCCACGACGTAACCGGAGGCAGAGGAAAGCAGCGACCCCTTCGGCAGCTCTGAGGAGGCGGCGGGGGAGAGAGATCTACCCGACAGCCCCGGAAATCCGGCCAAGTCCCGCCGGAGCCGGGTAGACCTGCCGGCCCTTTGCGCCGGGCGCTCCAGCATGCGGCACCCCGCGCTCCCCGGGTCCGTGGATGAGGTGGCGGGCCAGGGGGTCGTGCCGGGGGCCCGTTTGGGGCCGTGCGCGCGCCTGCGAGGCCCGACCCGGGAGACGCGGCGGCGGGGTGGCGGGAGCGTCCGGCTGAACGGACGACGCCCCGGGCTTGTCTGCGCCGGCAGGTAGGCGTTAGCTCACTTCTACCGGTGGCAGCGGGCAGGGCTGCCCGGTCTACGCCGGGTGCAGGCAGGGCTGCCCGGTCTACTGCCGGAACCGGGCCCTGCCCGCACCCGGGCTCGGCCCCGGCCGCCCTTCGCCCGGTTCCGGCCCTCTGCCCGGCCCCGCGCGCCCCCTGCCCCGTTCCGAGGGAGACCCAGGGCCGACCTCCGCCCGGTTCCGGCGCCCGGCCTGGCCGCCCTCCGCCCGGTCCCGAACCGGATCCGCTTCCGGTTCCGGTTCGGGTTTGGGTTCCGGTTCCGGTTCGGGTTCCGGTTCCGATCCCGGCGCCGGTCCCGGCCCCGGCCCCGCGCGGCCCCGGGAGGCCGCAGCCGGCCGCCCTCCGCCCGGTCCCGAACCGGATCCGCTTCCGGTTCCGGTTCGGGTTCGGGTTCCGGTTCCGGTTCGGGTTCCGGTTCGGGTTCCGGTTCGGGTTCGGGTTCCGGTTCCGGTTCCGGTTCGGGTTCGGGTTCCGGTTCCGGTTCGGGTTCCGGTTCCGATCCCGGCGCCGTCGCCGGTCCCGGCCCCGGCCCCGCGCGGCCCCGGGAGGCCGCAGCCGACCGCACTCCGCCCTGTCCCGAACCGGATCCGGTTCCGGTTCCGGTTCGGGTTCGGGTTCCGGTTCGGGTTCCGGTTCGGGTTCGGGTTCCGGTTCCGGTTCGGGTTCCGGTTCGGGTTCCGGTTCGGGTTCCGGTTCCGGTTCCGGTTCGGGTTCGGGTTCCGGTTCCGGTTCGGGTTCCGGTTCCGATCCCGGCGCCGTCGCCGGTCCCGGCCCCGGCCCCGCGCGGCCCCGGGAGGCCGCAGCCGGCCGCCCTCCGCCCTGTCCCGAACCGGATCCGGTTCCGGTTCCGGTTCGGGTTCGGGTTCCGGTTCGGGTTCCGGTTCGGGTTCGGGTTCCGGTTCCGGTTCGGGTTCCGGTTCCGATCCCGGCGCCGGCGCCGGTCCTGGCCCCGGCCCCGCGCGGCCCCGGGAGGCCCCAGCCGGCCGCCCTTCGCCCGGTTCCGAGCGAGACCACGGCCACTGGGCCCGCTTCCGGCCGTTTGCCCGGGTGCGGGCAGGGCTGCCAGGTCTACCGACGGAACCGGGCCCGCCTGCCGGAGCCTAGCGCCGGAAGCGGGCGAAGGGCGGCCGGCTGGGGCCTCCCGGCGCCGGATCCGGAACCGGGCGGAGGGCGGCCGGGCCGGGCGCCGGAACCGGGCAGAGGGCGGCCGTGTTCTCCCTCGGAACCTTGGACAGTAATCAGAGTCTGTTGTCCATTTTCCCGAACTTGTTTCAACAACCGCTTCAGGTGTTCATGTCGTAGTAGTTTTCTCACCAGGGTAAGATTCATTAGCAGATCCCGAAATAGAATATAATTTGATTGTACTAGTTGGTAAGATGTAACAGGATCTGAATAGATAAAGTCACATCCTACCATTTTAGTAAAGTTACAAACACAACTATTTGAGCGATTGTTAGTATCCACAGTAACATTATCTACAAACACAAAATCACAAGGGGTTCTCATACAAGCACACCCTTTTCCGATCTATACAAGCACAGTTTCAAGGGTTTCATTGGGATGTATTTCAAAATGACAAATGTTTTGTTCAGTGTCAAGACAAATGTCTTGGCCTTGGATGATACTACTTTCACAAATGAATCCCTGTTGTTCCCATACCACACATGCAGCAACATCAATAGTTTGCCGTCTTTTCATTCCGTTGGGCCCATACTCTATGCTCTAGAGGATAGAGTATAGCTCCGTTGTGATTTAATCCTAACAACGCGATGATTGGGTATATGGTATATACCGAAGTGTTGCGTATCGTTAAGACAAAAGCAGTGGCTTTGCCATCGGTAGGGTTGTAGGTAAAATTGACCAAATACCACCATGACTGGAATCTTCTCTCAAACGTAGTTGCATTATAATTGCTGCCGCCACAGATTGCGTCCATAGTTGAGCTTGGATACAACTAAGAGCTAGAGAAATACTATTTTGGGCTGCACCAAGTGCATCCGCAATCAATCGGTGGTCCCTTCCATCAATTCTTTCCCACTGAGGTAATATGCCAGATAAAAGCCATTGATTAGTTCCCAGTGCTACTAGAGAAGACTGCAATGGGTGTCCTAATTTGCTTAAATCACTTGTTGTTGTGCTCAGTTTATTTATGAGTATTTCAGCATCTATACTGTTTAAGACTCCCAGTCCTGTCCCTATAATACCGGTTGCATCTCTCCTTGTCCGTCTTGAAGAGACGAGGGTTCGCCCATGTAACCAGGCTAACCATCCTGCGTGGGATATATTTAGGAATGGTGAACAGGTTGGTTTAATTGTAGAGATGTTAATTTGCATCAACATCTCCGCTTGTTTGAGGGAGTATGACGGATTAAACAGCACTTGTTGCCAGCCTGTTGTTGCGTTAAGAGGCAGAGCAATTTGGCAGAAACTAAACCCCCTTGCTTTCCAGTCGATCCTCAGATATCAGAGGGACTGGGGGCGGCTGAGCTTAGGTTCTGAGTGATGCCCAAAGTCAGCGTTAGTAGTCCGGTCGCGCCCAACACCTTTGTTGGACTATCACGGGTCCGGATGCACTACTAACATCACACTACGTGCTCAGCCGGACACCTCCTGAACTAATACGGCCGCACTCAGAGGTACGGTCGCGTTCAGGGACCACACACGGCCGAGTCAATCAATAGTGCGATTTATTGAACACACGGCTGAGTCAATCAATAGTGCGATTTATTGAAGCAACAGATATACAGGTTCTTTGGATTGCCGGTGATAAATTCACTACCTATAAAGCACGTGCAAATGCTAAAACTACGAGGGACACTACTTGGCTATAAACGCCTTAAAAGATGTAAAGTGACTCTATATAGAGATTTCTAAGTTTCCCGGGAAGGCACTTGGTATGACCAAGGGTTCGAATCTTACCCAACGGCGTCCCGATGGGGGGGAAGAGAGGCTCAGCCCGTCGACTGATCCCAGAAGTTAGAGTGGTACATGACGATGGTATCTTCCCTAACATCCAGCTCTTAAAACATTATTTTATAGTGTTTTACTTCGCAGGTGGAGCTTGAGTGACTCTAGTCATACATACCTTTATCAGGATTGGTGCAGAATTCTCTCGCTTCGCGTTTAAAGGTACAGACTAGGAAAAATTCAGTGCGCACACTCATTGAGGAGGGGTCGCACCTTGGGGGGGTGGTAGCTTTTGAGAGGGGTGTGCGTTTTAGTATTATAATGATATTATAATTAGCAAAGTTCACTCTAAGTACAGCACTTCATCAAAGTTGACAGGTCCTCGGCCCAGGACATTGTAAGCACAGCTTATCAATGTACATCCTGTGCATCCCTAAACTCCCCAGTTCACAGAGCGTAGCCACGAGGTCTCCACTCCGCTCCAGCCTCCATGTAATCTCTCCCAGAGTCAGCACACCAGGCGCCCCTGATGTTGCCAACATCCAAGGCCGTTCAGGGAGTCTCCATGGCACAGACCCGTTGTACGAGTGCTATGTTCCACCTGGTTTCAAGGCTGTTCTTAGAGGGTAAATTTCCAAAGTACCCCTCAGCGATTACTCCACACCTGTATATTTGATTATGTAAGGGCCTGTGTTGAAGATGAAGGGAGTTACACCAATGGGAGGCCGAGTGGGTACATTTTTAGATGTTCGCGGGGGTAAAGGTCTCTTATCCTTTGATGTTGCTGTATCAATCATAAATTCAAATATTAATTCCGTGCCTTCGGAACCCCAAAGGCAGTATACAATTACGGGTTTGGTCAGAGTAAAATTGTACCAACAATCCGAATTTGGTTCGGTTATTTTGTAACACTCGGTGTCGTAGTTCTTTGGTCTGGTAGAGTCGGTATGATATGCTTTAATTTCGGTTGGCCTATGGTAATTAGGTCCGTTAGTTACTCGGCGGCTGATTTGTATTGCCTGTCCTGAAATGGCTTGAAGTTCAGCCATCCGAAGAGGGTCATTCCAACTCCATTCATCCTTCGAAAACACTTCATCTCCATGTATGACTAGAGTAGAGAGATTTAAGTTCCTTTTGTTTTGTAGTGTTCCAACGCTCCCACTGTATCGTGGCAATGAATGGTCCCAAGGGTCATTACGAGATGTCATGGTGACAACGGGTATGTTCCTAGCTCCATATTTCAGGGTGTCAAATGGGGTGTATGGAGTTAGGCCTGGTGGTGTATCTGGGCTAGGTTCAATTATGTCTATTTTGAACCGAAAAAACAACAACCCTGTACAACGTTGTTGTGACGGCCCTAAACCTGTGTGGTGTTGTTGCCACGTACAAGTCACAATAGTGGGTTCCACCAGGGTAAAGTTATACCAACAATCCCATTTGTCAGCAACGCAAGACTTTGTGGCTACTGGGTTTCCGTATATTGCCATTAATGTGGCTTTCTCATGGGTTGATCCGTTAATCATCCTACACCCTATCTGGATTCCTTCTCCTGCTTTTCCCTTCAGGAGTGGAAGCCATCCGTTATCCCAGCTCCACTCACGTCTTGAAAACACCTTGGCGCCATGCATGACTGCAGTAGCTAAAGTTAAATTTTCTGGAATGATCTGTGTTCTCACCATTTCATTATACTTGGCATATGTTTGGGACAATGGTTATCTCGAATTACAAGTTAAAAGAAATTGTATTACAATTAAGGTAAAATGCCACATCACTAATTTCATCCATTGGATTGTGGTTTCACGTTGTCCATTCGGGATTCCTGTGTGTGAACACACAAGAAAAAAGGAAATATGCTCGGTCTTACTTAACCGGCAGGGTTAAAATGAGGGTGAAATTCACTGGGTGCTGATCCGGTGTGCTTTTCCTGAACGATCTTTGGCTTCCCAGGTGTAGGAATTTTTAGGGGTGGTCAGTACCATTGGTACCGGTCCAATTTAAATGGTATCTTTTTCCAATTCTGTTACCACCCCGTCAGTTCTCGCCAGCGCTGCTGCTGGCAGCGGGTACTGCCGAACATTGGTGCCTGCAGAACTCCACACAGTCCCGCCCGGGAGTTTCCTCATCTGCTCACGCAGCATGTTAAATCTTAGAATGGCAGCGTGTGCAGCACCCACCGGTACCTCCACCCTCGTTAACCTCTGGTCCCCTGGCAACCAGAGGGAAATCTCGGCAGCGGGGCATTCCTTTACCGCACCTTTCTATTCCTGTAAATTTAACCCTGTGTCGACTGACTCTGATATTTAGGGTTTGAGCAGGTTTTTTTTTAACAGGTTCAGAATTTTTAACCGAGAGCCATTGAACTGCTAATACCTGCCGGGCAGGGTGGCTCACTGCCCTCCCCGGGGATAGAAGTTGGGGGTTTTTTTGTTGTTTTTTTTGTTGTTGTTGTTGTTTGTTTGTTTTGTTTTGTTTTGTTTTGTTTTGTTTTTGTTTAGTTTAGTTTTGTTTTTTCCCCCCCCTCTGGACTTCTGCCGTATCAGTTGGATTACATTCTGGTGCAGAAGGTACACTTTCCTTGTGGGTTGGGGGTGGTTGAGCTGTAGGATTTTCCACAGCTAATTCATTCTTTTTGTTTAGAGATTGGATTAATGTACGGAGATCCTCTGTAGAGGTACCGCACAGAAATATGGGGGTACTTCCACATCCAGGACTTTACGCCTACACTTCCAATCTGATTTATATTTGGGGGTGCGTACTTGGCAAACTCGCTGGACATAGAGTCTGTGAGTTTTCCACCGGACAATCCGATCCAACCTGTTATAAATGATTTAGTCCCAAACAGGATTCCAATTCAAATTTACAATTTATTAAGCGAATAGAGGCAAGCAAACAGCGCTGGGTGCGCCGGGAGTCTCTGCTCCACCAAGACGCACGCGGTTCAGTTCCTGTTCCTGGTTTATATCCTCTCCGTTAATACATATTCATGAATAGGCGTGTCTTCTTCGGCGCATGCCCTCTTTTCCTGCTAGAGTCTTCTCGAATCTTCCTCGGCGTGCCCCCAGGATGACCCCAAACCTTATGCATGCACTTCCTTTACACAATACTATGCGGTCAGTGGTCAAACTGGTTTGAGCTGATATACCAGCCAAGTAGTTTAACCTTCTCCTGTAAAACACCCCTTTTTATGGTGCAGGAGAGATCCATAAAAGTCCAGAAGATTGCACTTCATCACACGAATCAGATGAACATATTTCACACCTCTAAGTATGGATCTGCATGTGGCCCACAATCTAGTAATGTTTCTTGCATATGGACCACCCCTGATCATAAAAGACGTTTTAAACAATGGGTGAAGAGACCCCATTATACCATGTCATTGGAACCAGACAGGCTATGGAATTGTATAAACAAGATAAATTGTTACAATATGGATGATTATCTATGGATACCGTTTGCCTCAGACCTCCATCACGCCTTAAGAAGTATATGCCTGTGCCACAATTACAGTGCTCCAATCCCTAGCTTACAGACAGCATGTCAGATAGAATCCTCTAAACACATGGCTAGTAAATGTAGGATTCCTTCCCAACATTATAAAAAACGGATGCAAGACTCATGAGCCAGTAGTAAAGAGCACAAGTACCACTCTAATGTATCCTGCACTGCTTGAGACCGTATGGGTATGTTCTAATGAAGAGATATCAGATTACAGTCAACCCTATTGGGATGGGTTAGAATGCACTTTAGGAATTCCACAAGTTTATCTCCCATAATAGCTTTTAATCATACTCAGGAGTCATTCACTGTAGTCATTCATGAAACCAAGAGGGTACAGAACAAAGAGAAATGTATTGCCCTCCGTGTCACGGCCAAGCTATTATACAGCAGGGATGAGAGTAAGCTTAGCAATGGGATTGTTTTGGACTTCTTCGGCTGTGATAATTGAAAATTGATTATATCTAGAATATCTACCATGGCAAGGAGAGACTCTAGCTAATTGTATGCAGCCAGCCAGCAAGGCTAAGCAACACCCAGCTTGTACCCACGAGCAGCCTCACAGATGACTTTAGAAAATCAATTAGCATTGAATATGGTACTACTAAAGGAGAACAGCGTTTGTGGATGGCTGAATAACACCTATCCTGGCAAAACCTGCTGTCAATTCCAAATGTGTCCGCTACTCTGCATCAAGCTAGAGATGAAATGCAAAAAACTGTGGACCAAACCCATGAGCTCAATGAGAAGATGAAACCAAGCAACTGGCAATGAACTAGGTGGATTTAAAATATTTTCAGTTGGCTCAGATTAAAAGTTAGTGGATGGGATCATAGTCTAACCCAGTATGTATTAATGTTTATCATAATGATTGTTATTGTCCGTATTTGATTGTCACGTGTGAAATCTATGATAACTAGAGCTGTAACCATGCGTGTTAAGAGGATTCACATCTATGATCCTGAATACATCCCTTTAATACCATCCCCTATTATAAATTGCGACGAGCGAGGGAAGGCAAGCAGTCGACTCAATATGAGTGATAAGGCAAGCTTCAACTTTATTGCAAAACCTTACACATATTTATACACTAAGTTCTACCTTATGCATACTTGTCTTACAATCATTGGCTTAGCCCTAAAGATTGCATTATCATACTCCTCCTACTTGCGGTTACTGCTACGTGGTCCGGGTTCCATCCTGTTTTTCTTATACAGTGCTGCTTCTTAGCTGTTTACCACAGCTCCTTCTCCTCAAGGCCGAGCCCTGCAGATGTCCAGCTGTTTACCAGCTTCCCAATGCCACAGCTCCCTCTTCTCAAGGCCGAGCCGTGCAGATATCTAGCTGTTTACCAGCTTCTCAATGCTGCAGCTCCTTCTCCTTAAGGTCGAGCCGTGCAGAGTGATCCCAACAATAAATTACCAACCAACAAGAGAGGATGAAAACACAGGAAGGAGATGAATGCCTCGACCCACCTAAATACAAATTACACAATGTTCCTCTCAGTGAGTTGTGACTAAGGTCACAGGGTGGATAATGTGGGAAACCACTGTGGGTCTGTAGGGAGTAGCAGGGTTTGACTGGAGCAACACGCTCCTCTTCAAAAGCAACCCTGATGGGTTGCAGTCAGACAGTCTCATAACTGACTATTGTTGAGTGATGTCTGGGATGAGGCGAAAGCCTTGCAGCCTGATGTTCTACGGCAAGGCCACAAAGACCTCCATCAAACGTGAGTAAGCTGACCATTATTAATAACTGAAATTCTTATTAACTATTCATTCCTATTGATCGATGTTATTTGAGTTATATAGTATCTATCGGTCTACAACAAATAAATGAATAAAAAATTAATGAACTGATTAAGTTTTTATTAATCAAATTAGTCTAAATCAATCATTAATAATTACTTATTAATAACAGTCGTTACCTATTAAGATCGATTATTTTATTTATTAGTATTTTGTGGTACTGCATTAACACTACTGTCCTCCAGTTACTTATCATGTATTTTTTTTTCTTTATCATCACTCTGATTTACTGTTGTAATTATCTACTATCAATTCATCATTATTAATTATCATTAATTACACGTGCTACACGACGGCTCTGTTCCTCACCTAGAACTTGTTATCAGTAAAGTAGTTCCTTATTAACGTGATCTTAATCCACTGGATGTTAATTCCAGTAAATATTAATCTGTATTGCTCTATCGCTAATCATTACTTCGTATATTAATTACCGGTTAATGAATTATTTATTACATTCATTAACCATAGGTCGGTGTATGTTAATCCATCAAGAATTAGCAGAGAGTGCCAGATCAGCATTTGTCCTAAACCTGCTCTCCCCACTCCCTCCTCCCAAACCGCCCGCCTGCCCTCACCCCGGAGAGTTCTGTGTCAAGACACCCACACGCACCCTGCACACACCCCGTTTCTTTTTGATTGTCATTTTTTTAGCTATTTATTTATCTAGCCTCCCTCCCCCTAACCTTTTCTTACTCTTCTCTCTCACCACCGGGGACCGGGGACCGGGGACCAGGCAGAGGCGGCGGTGCCCAGCCCCAGCCGCCCGCCCTCCCCACCCCACCGCAGCGAGCCCCATTGCTACAAGGCCGCCAGAAGTTAATCTGCTTATGTGTAAACGTGGTGGCAGCTGAGGTATGTTTAAGAATACTGGTAAGTGTTGCTAGAAACCTACAAATATTTTCCGGGTGTTAACCGCGGGGTGCCAGCTTTGTGGGCCTACCACCCAGCACCCAGCTCTGCGCAGGTCTGGAATAAACCGGTATCTCGTCTCGGTGTGTGAGACTGGCCTATCGCACGCCGGGAAACGAAACCGCCTTTTCGGACACCACCATCAGCAAAGCAGCGACCCCGCTTTGCCTGAGGCTGCTGGGCCTGTCCTCTGGGCGCTGCTCACCACTGGAACGCATCCCGCTGGCGACGGACACGCCGACGGCCGCTAGCGAGAGGTGCGGCCCACCTCTCCGGCAGCCGGAGCCCGGCCTCGGGGACGCAGGTCTCTGCCCAGGCCGAGGCACGGGGCTGCTGCTTTCCCAGGGACGGCTTCAACCGGGAGCCGAGCCGAGCACATCGCCCGCAGGCGGACACCGAGGCGGGCCACAGCGCAGGCTGTAGCAGAGAAGGCGGCGTTGTCCACAGCGTTACCAGACTTTTTCGTTTCTTACTGCGTGCACACCCGCCACACACGCTCCCAAACCGGCCCCGGCACGAACCCCTCGCCCGCGGCCACACGCACACACGGAGACACCCCCCCTCCCCCTTCCGCCAGCAGTTTTGCCGGCCCGGGGAAGGAAGGAAGGCGGGAGACTTTAGGACCCCGCGGCGTCCCTGCCGCACCCGTGCCCCCCTCCCGCCTTTCGTCCTCAGTCCGTCGGTCGGCCAGTCCGTCGGTCAGTCACCCTGCTGAAGGTATGCGAGGCACAAAGCGGGGGTATTGTTTAGGCTCTGTCAGGAGTCAACGAGGCGCAAGCCTGAGGGAAGGAACAAGGCAACCGCAAAGGGAACGCAACTGCCGACCTTTGAGTGAACTATCCTAAGTAACATCTAATTAACATCGACTCGGCATAGCACAAGCCTGCCCTCCGGTAGGGGAAGACCCCTACCCACAGAAGCCCCTTCCTCACGGGGCACGCGCAGTAAAAAAGGAGGACGCTGTCGCCGTGGAGACGAGGCTTGCGGGAACCAACAGGCGCAAGGGCGCCTGCGCCAGCTCTCAAGAAAATAACGGTGACTTGTTGCTCGGAGCGTAGAAATATTTTCCCTGCGTTAACCGAGGCGCGCCAGCTTTGTGGGCCTACCACCGGCACCCAGCTCGGCGCAGGGGCGGAAGAAAAGCCGCCGTCTCGACTCCGTGTGTTTCCCGGCGCTCTGCGCACCGGGTGACGGAACCCGCGTTTGGCACAACAGCCCCGCTGCGCGCGGGCCGCCGCCGCCGCGCGGTGAAAACCAACGAACGCGAACGGCGGGGGAGGTGAAAAACGAAAAGAGAAAAAAACCCCGAACCCAACCGACCCAAACAGAAACCTCCGAAAAGCGCCGCCATCCCCCCTCCCCCAGCCAGGCTCTGCGCCAGGCTCCCTCCCCCGCCGCCGGGGGGGCCGGTTGCCGGGCAGCGGGGCACGCGCGGCTGCAGCCCCCCTTGCCCCCCGCTGCTCCGGGGCGCCGGAGAGTCTCCGGCCGGGGGGGGCCGCACCCACCGGCCTGCGGGTCCGGAGCTGCAGCGCAGGGAGGGGGAGCGCGCGCGCGCGGTGAGGGGGTGGCTGAGTGAGTCTGAGCGCGCGTGTGTCGCGGGGGGGGGCGGTGTCTGCAGGATCGCGGGCGCAGACCTTAATATATTTATTTTTAACAACGGCTTGTTTAGCCTGGGGAAGTGGAGGGTCAGGGCACTGCAGTAGCTGCAGCCTGCAGCTGCTTGAAGAATGGTTTTGTGATAAATGATTTAGTCCCAAACAGGATTCCAATTTAAGTTTGCAATTTATTAAACAAATAGAGGCAAGCAAACAGCGCTGGGTGCGTCGGGAGTCTCCGCTCCACCAAGACGCACACCTTCACTTCTTACAATTCCTTCCTTTATACTTCTCTAGGCTTCGTTTCTTGCCTTTCTCCGCCTTTTTCTTGGAAGACGACTCTTTCTTTAAGTACGTCACCACTTCCCCGGTCTGCGCATGCTTCATCTTTTTCTAGGTGGTCGTCCGGTGGTCGTTGGGAGGAAGATGCTCCTCTTCGTCAGTGCACCCTACATGACCTCTCTGTTTGTGCAGGCGCTCCGTTATTCCACTTATATTATGCTACCTTATTTGGCTATACATTTTCTTGACATTTCTGCGGTTATTTACAACACTGGTTTGCACTAGTATATCAGGAACTAACTTACATATCAGGAGGCTACATAAGCTTCACATATCAAGGGAGTTACCCAAACTATACTTATCAGGAAGTTACATAAAGACTGCCACTCCCCTGTTTATGGTCATGCCCTACATATATTCCTTTATTTCAATATAAATGACATTTGCTTCAAGCTTATATTCACTAGATTTTCTTTACACGAATCGCTCATTCCTCACAATCCCCCGTTTTCTTTTTCACCACTGTGATTCGTGTAAAATTTATTTAAAGTTTGTTTGATGGGTATTAACTCGGGTTCCTCTATATGTTTTACCAACATTAAAACATGTTTTCTCTCACTCTGTGTTGGTTCTATTGGAGTGGCTGTAAATTTCATTCCATTAATCGCAGAAGCTACAGCTTGTGAAAGACAAGGAATTAGACATGGTATTATTAACATACCTCCAAACAATCCTAACAAAACGATAATGATTTTTGTTACCCAGTTTCCTGAGAATAAATTTTCCCACGTTGTCCATAGTCCTTGGACATTTATTCCATTCCACGTTTGGACTGGCACATGGGCTACTTTTTTCATTTCTCTTACTAATTCATTGATGGCTTTTCCTTCATCATTTATCTCTAAACAACAATTTGTGAGATTAAATTTTCCACAGACTCCTCCTTCCTGTGCTAGTAAATAGTCTAGTGCGAGTCTATTTTGATATAGGGCTGTACGCATTTTAGTATTTTGTTTAGCCACCAATCCTAGAGCATTACCCGTTTTATTTACAATTATTTCTACTACAGCTTGCAACCTGATTATTCTATTCAACATATAAATGGGGGTCCTATATCCCCAGGACCCATCTTCTGCCCATGTCGCTGGGTCATAATATGCTATTATTCTTTCAGGTGGCCACTCATTATCTTTCCATTTTCCTATTTGTAGCTCTCTTTTTTCCCTTCGGTTGTGAGTTTCTAATGCGTCTGTATATACCAGTACCCCTAGGCGTTCTCCTCGGTTTATAGGTAATAAGAGAAAGCTTGGCCGTATAGTTCCTAACACGCACGCTCCGGTCCAATTTTTTGGTAATCGGGTATATGCAAATTTTCCACAGATCCAATATTGCCCTTCTGGACTTGACCACCCTTTATCAATAGTGGTTCCGTTGGTCCAATTCGCATGATTTTTACTTATTTCTTGGGCAGTGCCCCATTTATCCTACTTTTGGTAAGTACTATTCCAGTTATATCCCCCTTCACATACTAAATATCCGACTGGTTTACTCCCAGCGTCATTTTGCCAACAGCTTCTTCTTATTATGCTGGTTTGTAATATCCATTGTTGTTTCCTGACCTGAGTTGATATGTTCTAAACATTAGGGTCTGGTATGTTGCTCTCTTGGGCCTCCCAGGGCCAATTCTCTCCTGATTAGTTCCACCACATACATAACAATTAGTTACATTTAGTGACTTAGCAATGTTCTCAGCAAGATTTACAAATAGATTTTTAGCCACTGTGGGAATTTCATATTTCGTTCCTGTTTCCATTTCATGACAAAATGACTTAAATAACAGTCTATGCTGCACCGATTCTCTTTTCTTTCATTTCAATATTAATAACTACACCTGGGTCTTCTCCAGGTCCATATATCTTAAGTCCAATTTTGGTTATTTTTTTCTGTTTCCAAATTTCTAAATTTATAAGGGTTAAATTTACTAAATTACAGGTACAGGTTGTACAATTATTGTCTGTTTGTACCCTTGTGATTGAAGCTTGTAAATCCCCACATTGGCTGTCATATCCCCAGCTTGCAGTATCCTAACATACACAAGACCATCCCCTTCTTCCACATAGGTGTGCTGACTGATATCTCACCGTTTGACTAGGTACATAATCAGGATTTATCTGACATTGACGTCCACCTCCACCTGGGCAAATATATTTTGGTTGATTACTATAGCATCATCTCCACTCTACACTCCCACAATTAATATCCAGATCATCATCTATAATATCGCATGCATCAAAAATTACCGATACTGATGTGCTCAAATTGGCCATATCCTTACTTATTCCAATTAATCTTCCTACTTCCGAATTTGTTTTCATTTCTACCCACTATTGATAAAGAAGTTCCTTTGGATCGTAACAAACAGTATCATTTTCCACCGAGCATTTCTTATATTGTGTTCCATTGTATATACAACTCCCGTTCTGTTTCCCTTTGCACTCGTAATAGGTGTGGTACATTAATGTTTTATTACTTACTCGTCCGTGCTGGGCGGTTCTTATGCACTCGGTGCAATTTTGATTACCTGTCACCAGGTTGGTGAGTCCGAGTAAAATCAGGAGAGGTCCGGTAAGGGATCTCATGGTCGGAGGCATCAGCTACAAGGGGTGCTCGTCCTTGACTGGCCTTACTTGGTCGCGACTGAGAATCCCCACCCGGTCTTGCCCTCTCCCCCTTCTCAAGCGGACTTCTTTATTTCGATGACAGTAATAAATCTTACCCACCAGAAATCTCCTATAGGAGTAGTCTGTCCACACTGAATGCAGAGGAAACTTCAGCTTTGAATTTGAAAACGTCCCTGTTAGCCTCTGTGGGAAATGATATATTTGTTACACAGGTTACACCTAACCCTCAATAATCATACAACATGGTTTACAGAGTGGACATAAACTTAGTCCTGCCCGATAATTGCTTAATGCTATAGTCTTTAATTCGTGATCATTTCTCATACGTTCATTCCCTTTTTAATGTTATTTTTGTGGTTCCAGGTTGTAAAATAACTTTCCAGTCTTTCATGGGTCCTTTTACTCGAGTCGCGTGCGTCCACCCCTTTTCCGCGGTCCAGATGGCAGTATCTGTAGTTAACAATACAACAAAGGGTCCTTCCCATGAAGGAACTAAAGTTTCTTTCTTCCAAGTTTTGATCAGTACCTTATCCCCTGGTTTGAATTGATGGATTGCAAACCCCAAAGGTAGGGTTTGTGCCATTATTCCTATATCTCTTAGTTCTTTCAACCTTTCTCCTAAAATGATAACATATTTCCGAATATTATAATCTTCCACTACATTGTTTCCCTCGGAGATAGGGCATGCCGTATAAAACCTAATATGGCGATAATCCAGTCTCACTGTGCGGTTTGATCCTTATGTTAAGAAGGGCTAGCGGTAAACATTTAGTCCATGGCATCTGTGTTTCAACCATTAGCTTCGCTAGCTCTTGCTTTATTGTTTGGTTTATTCTTTCTATTACTCCCAAACTTTGAGGATGCCATGGGGTATGATATTCCCATTTAATACCTAATGATTGGCACAAGGATTTTATAATTTTAGAAGTAAAGCGAGTGCCTTGATCAGAATCAATATATTGTATTATCCCATACCTGGGGATTAGGTGTTCTAGTAAAATTTTATCACCGTCTGAGCTGTCGCTCTTGCTACAGGATAGGCTTCGACCCATCGTGTTAAATGGTCTACTATAACTAACAAATATTTCAATCTTCCTATTCTTGGTAATTTGGTAAAGTCGACTTGAATCCTTTCAAACGGTCTATAAGCTAGTTTTCTTCCTCCCATGGCCACTTGTTGAAACACGGCCTTATTTGCCCTTTGACAAGTTAAACACCCTTGTGTAATTTGCCTTGCTATTTCAAAAAATTCCAATACAGCCAAACTGTTTAAGGAAATGATCACTTAACACTTTTGTACCCCAATGTGTTTGCGCGTGTAAGCGTTCTAATACCTGCCTAGCGTAAGCTTTTGGCAACATCTCTCGCTCATCAGGTAATGTCCATTTCCCTTGTTCCACTCTAGCTCCTATTTTCTCTAATTTTGCTTGTTCCTCCAGCGTAAACTTTTTCTCCTTTTCCTCTTATCCTCTTCCACTAGTGTCCTCCTTTGTTTGTGTATGATTAATTTTAACAGTTTCAATCCTCAAGGCTGCTTCCTGAGCCTCCTTATCTGCTAAATTATTTCCTCTAATTCGATAATCTAATCCCTTTTGGTGTCCCCTCACATGCACCACGGCTATTTCCTTTGGTTCTCTTAACACTTTTAAAATTTTACTATCAACTCCTGATGTATTAAGTTCTTTCCTTGAGTGTTAATCAAGCCTCTTTCCTCCCAAATTTTTCCAAAAGTATGGACTACTCCATATGCATATTTGGAATCTGTGAATATGGTCCCTCTTCTTTCTTTTAATAATTCCAGGGCCCTACATAAGGCATAAAGCTCACAAGCCTGAGCTGACCATGATGGACTCAGAGGTCCTGATTCCACAAGTTCTAAGTCCTTGTCAATTTTTGCATATCCTGATTTTCTCTTCCCTTCTATTACTTGGGAGGATCCATCTACAAACAATTTTTCTCCTCCCTCCAATTCAATATCTCTAAGATTGAGCCTTACTTTTGTCTGGGATTCTATAACTTCTAAACAATTGTGTTATAGCACTACTGCTTCTGAGGGTTCCCCAAACCGGAACTGAGCGGGGCTCTGGGCAGAGGTGACTCCTAATTCCAAATTAGGTGAATCTATCAAGATGGTTTCATATTTCAAAAGTCTACTATCTGTCAACCATTTCTCTGTCCTCTGTTGGAGGACATTCCTAACATTATGTGGCGTATATACCTTTAGAGGTACACTAAAGGTAATTTTCCTAGCTTCCTCTATCAATAATGCCATAGCAACTAGGGCTTGGAGACATGCTGGCCACCCCCTGCTCACCGAATCTAACAATTTGGATAAATATCCCACCAGTGTGTGTGGGTTTTTTGTGGTTTTTTTTTTTTGTTTTGTTTTGTTTTGTTTGGGTTTTTTTTTTTTTGTTTTTTTTTTTTTCCATTCCCTTTTTAGTCTGTGGAGGTCTTAGGATTAAAATACCAGAAACCCCGTCAGGATCTGATTTCTTTTTTTTTCCTTTGCTTAACCAATGTCCCAAATATTTTACTTCTTGCTCTATAAATTGTAATTTCGAGCAGGACACTTTTAATCCCTTTTTCTCTAAAAAATTTAACAATCTAATGGTGGCTTTTCGGGTCTCCTCTTCAGTTTCTCCTGCTACCAGTAAATCATTCACATATTGTAATAATTTTTCCCTCCTCGTGTACTGTAAAACCTTGTAAGATTTTCTTTAAGGT
>NW_028114251.1:0-69615 GCF_964289735.1 Phaethon aethereus | reverse complement strand
GTGAATGCAGGAGCATCCCAGTTACAGGAAGCGCTGCTGCTGAGCATGGATTCTGGACCCTGCCCTCCGAAGGGTAAGTGGCAAAAGCGGTGGATGGTGTGGGGCCGGGAGGGTGGTTTAACGACTGTTGCGGAGAGGGCTGCTTAGGCTCCGTTATGTCTGGGGGTGGATAGAGGGCCTGGGGTCCAACCCGCAGGATGTGAACTTTCTGGCCTATGTCTGTGTCCTAGCATCATTAGTGTTGTCTGCGTTCGGTCTCCTGTATGGTGCTTTCCGGGGGTCTCTACTGCCCCACGGGCTCTCGGCATTTGGCACCCACCTCAGTAGGTGTCTGTGGGTTCTCTAATGCCTCGCTGCTTTGGCGTAGAGCCCATTGAGCACTTCTCGTCTTGTGATCAGAGCTTAAAGCGCATCTTGCATCACAGAAGTTTCTGGAGGGTCGCCTTTGTGGAGGCGATCTGGGTTGCCATGACAGCTCTGCTCTGGTAAGTTCTGTTTCCACAGAGATCCCCTGCAGCATTTCATCCCTGCACCCTTACGGGTGTAGGTCTTAAAGCCTGGCATTGCATACATCAAATATTCCAGTTCTGTGTTGTGTTCCAGCAGTCTGCATAGGTTTTGGCTACCGTCTGAGACCGCCTCACTTTGTGCTTTGTTTTGTGCCGTATCGCTCCGTGTTTGGTCTCGTATCGTGTCGTAACCCTCCGTGCTCGTATCGACTGCCATTTGAGACACTGTTGCCTCGCCCGGCCCGGCGTAACTTTTTTGTATTGCGCGCGCTCTGTATTTGGGTTCGTATGGCCTCGCGTCACCGTTTGTATTCTGTCGCTCTCCGTTTGAATTTTGTAACGCATCGTTTGGCTCGTACGCTATTGCTCCGCACTAATTTCGACCGACCGCTTGAGTCTATCTCGCATCGTACGGCCCTGCATCACGTTCTGCATCGTATCGTGCCACATTTGAACTTGTATGGCCTCATGTCATAACTTGCTTTGTAGTTGAATTTTGTAACGCATCGGTCGGCTCTGTACGGGTGTTTTACCATATTCCTCCGCGCTCATATCGAGCGCCGCTCAAGACAGTCTTGTGTCATACGGCTCCGTGTCGCGACTTGAATTATATCGTTCCACGTGTATATAGACTGTCCTTTGAGAGACTCTTGGCCCTGTGTTGTGTTTGGTCTTCCATTGCAGTGCTCTGTATTGTATTTTGCCTTGACTGCGATCTATGAGCACGTTGCATCGTACAGCATTATGTTTGCACACGCATCGTACGGCTGTCTTTATGTTGGTATCGTATGGCATTGCAGAGCCAGCATAGAGGGTTTAAGTGACCTTGAGGTCTCTGTGTATGTGGGTGGGAGTTGAGCAGATCACAGTTCGTGAGGTAGCATGAGCAAAGTCTCTAAGTTGGCAATGGTTTTCCTGATTTTTTTGCAGGCACCTTGTAGCAAGCCTGTGGAAACGGTTGAGGAATCGAGGTCCGAGGAGCAGCGTGTGACAGACATCAGAGCGATCTGTCACTTTAGGGCAGATCTAGCATTGCGCTGCTCTGGATTTTCAGGTGCCACAGAGGTCTCTGACTGTGAAGCGTTATCTTTGGAATCAGAGAGGAGCAGATGAGCAGAGCTGCGGAGCTTCGTTCTCTCACAGACAAGGTGTGCGTTCAACAGCTTTGGATTTTGTGTTTGCGAGCGGCAGAGCGGCACGAAGCGATTAACGGCATCTTGCATTTAGTGACACGTCCGCTACCGAGGATGGCCATTGACAATGGACCGTGACCAGAGGCACCACAAAAGCAACGCGGCGCAGCAAAAATCCGCAGGTCGTGGAGACCGAGCGCGTCTAAACGTCGGCGTAACGGGAGGGTAGCTTGCGGGGAATTGGTCTTGTGCGGGCGGAGGGAGCGATACGCATCACGATGCATGTGCTGGCAAAACAGCTCTGGGATGAGTGGGAAGGGTCATGTGGAACGTCTAGTGTGTGTTCGTAAGCGTACCTTATCAAACATCTCGGTGTGTGTTTTGGCACTTGCATCCAAGGTGCCTCGGGCATACTCACATCCTACTGTGATGTGCGGTAGCCATCAGTCATGCCCACACAGGCTCGAGTCATCGGTCTAGCGCCAATCGACCGCATCTTTTTGTGGTGTGACGTAGAAGCATGATGCTGTCGGTGTAGTTTAGCATAGTAGGTGCTTTTGGTCAGTCTGTCTTGTGGCTGTTGCTCGGGCTTTGCCCTCAGCTCTCACGTCTGACTTTCTTGAGAGTTTTTCCAGGGGTTTATTCCTAGCGGTGGGGTCGTCTTAGGTCTCCAGAGTATGGCATTCTTGCACAGCAGAGCCACGCCAGAGTTTGTGCTGTGCGTCCTCAGCACCATTGTGCTTACCGTCAGGCTCTGTCGGCTTGGCATTAAGTCTCCCCTGTGTGGTATTCTAGCACCTTTAGGTAACGTTTGTGGAGCGTGTATATGTGTATTTGAGGTGGAGCCGCATTGCCTCTGTGTAGTAACTCTTGTCAGGATGGAATAGTCAAAGCACAGGAGGATAATGTGTCAATTAGCATGGCCTGTTTGGGTGGAGGTTGTATGGCCCGCTTCTGGGGGCAGCCAGTAGCTATCGGCAAGCGGGCCGTAGAGTCTCTTACGTAGCATTTTGCAGGAGGCACGGGGTGACGCGTGTCCCCGGGGCATATTCTCGAGCCGATCGTGCCAGAGCGGACAATTCAAAGGGAAGAGGAGCAGCAGGGGCACACCTAGGGAAGCATCTTTCTTGGTTTCTGGTTACAAAGGCTGATGCTATAGAATCATGTGGAGCGGTGATGTCTAGAGGGATGTGGTGAGGCAGTTCCCGGCATGATTGGGGTGGACCCCTTAGATATGGGGTGATCTGCCATCGTGGTTGGTGGGTGGTGAAACGGACACGTTGGAGGTGGGGGGGTGGGGGGTGGGTCTAACCTGGTATGTGTGGCTTTTTTGTTTTAGGTTATATGTAATACAGACAGGAGATCAATTTTTTATTTAAAAAAAAAAAAAAACAAACCCCAGCCGGGCGATTTTTTTTTTTTTTTCCCTCGGCTGGGGTTTTTTTTCCCCAGTCCCGGCCGCTCTGCGAGGCGATGTTCATCGCCAATGTTTGGACGCAGGTCGTGCTCGGGCCGGGGTTTTTGCAGGCAGGGTGATCGGTTTTTGAGGCTCCCGGAAGCGGCGTTCCCGAGGAGCCCCGTAGATGTGGGCCACGGCTCATTGCGGCAGGCAGGCGGCAGAACGGATGAGCCGAGAGTCAGGGGTGGTTTGTGTGATAGCCAAATGGGCGGTGTTTTGAATGTGTTTTAACACTGTATGATTTGTGTTTGTGTATGTTTTTCTAATTTGTCCTTGCAGCTTGTAAGTGGAAGAGAGATTTTTTTAGACATGTAGAGAATAAGCAAACTAGAATCCCAGCTGAGGTTATTCTTGAGGGGTTCAGGCTGAGGTTTTTGCAGGCAGGGTGACTTTTTCAAGGCTCTTGCGGAATGCCGTTCCTGGGGAACGTTCCTCTGGAACGTGGTTGGTGCCTGTCGTTGCAGGACAGTATGTTGTTAAGCTGCCGGTTGCGGTCGCAGGGTATGGGGGGTCATCGGCTGTTATTGAAAAGGACCGGATTGTGAAGCAGGGAGGCCTAACTGTATTTTGTATTAGTAGCATTGTAAATTCTTTTGACGGGTGTTGTGGTTTGTGATGTAATGTTGTTTGTCAATTGTTGTTTTAGCAGGGCCCATCGGGACGAGCGGAACGGTCTCACGCTCTGCCTGGGAATACCGATCGCGGAGACGTCGCCTCAGAGATGAAAACAGATATGTGTGAAGCAACAGACGGAGTACCTAATGGGAATGAGAATCGTGCAAGCCACTACAGGAAGAATCACAGGCACTAAATCGTTGCAACTGCTATTAACGTAAGGATGAGTTTTTAGAGGTTGTGTGTGTGTGTATAAGAAGCACGAGTGAAAACTGAGTAAATGTTCAAGTAATTGCTACCCTTATGGTAAGGAAGAAAGTATTTTTAATATTGGTAGTACAAGTAAATTTTTGAGGCCAGGTGTAAATAATGCTGTTAGAAGGCTTGCTTGGAGTTAGTTGTGGGTCAATGGAAACACACCAAAAAAAAAAATTAACAGAACCACTCTAGGCAGTAAAGTATCCCAATCAAAATCACTGTGGTAACGGAAAAAGGAAACGACAGTACAAAGCTAAGCGAGCGTCTGTCACGCACACAGGTAAACAGAGGCGCCGGGGAAAAGAAAGAGGAGAACTTGTGCAGGCATAGGCAGCTCTCAACTGGGACTCCCAAAGTAATGGAAATAAAGTTTGTAAGTGATTCTTTGAGCGAAAGAATCTCCTGCAGCTCTGGGAGAGTTGTTAACTGCTACGCGTACCTCTAGATAGTGATATGTTAAAAGGAAGCATGTGCATTACTAGCTGTGTAAAGTAGATTTTTGTAAATTTGCATAGTTTTAAAGAAATGTAGATGACTACTTGAGCATAACTGGTGTCCAAAGAAAACAGCACTGTTAGACAATAGCGGGATGGAATTACATCTGAGGAGTAAGAGAAGGAGAATGTCAAGCTTAGGCAGTAATGGTGGAATGTTACATCAGTGTATAAAATCACCTTAACTGCTGTGAGAGCTCCTAATGATAGTTGAAAGAGTACTTCTTAGACCCCCAGAGGTAGGTAGAAAAATGTCCAACCAATAAAGATTAATTTGCTCTCTTGTGTTCTCTCGATTTTTTTTTTTTGTCTGTCTCTGCCTTTTGTCTGTGTCTTTGTTGCCCTTGCATCTTTTTTGTTGGTCTTTCTCAGGCTTGTTTTTGTGTGTGTCTCATGTTTTGTTTTACATTTTTTCTGCATAGTTTTGTCTTTGGGGTTTTTTGGTTTCTGTCATCTTGTCTGTGAATTCAGTTGGTTTGGTGTCTTGTCATTGATTTAGGGGATTTTTTTTTTGGTGTCTGTCTTTTTGTCTTTCATGTTCTTATGTTTGAGGCAGACATCAATGAAAACATGATTTAGCAGCAGTAGAAAACGGCACCTCCCTGGGACTAATTATTCATTTAAATGAATAATATATTAAACTTCAACAAATTGCTCCCAGGGAGGTGCCATTTTCTACTGCTGCACCAGACTTATTATATTTCGATTTTTTTATACTGACCAAGAAACACACCCTAGGTATACATAGTACCCCATATTCCAGTTGGGAGTAATCCATAAGCAATCCACACCATAACAATTATGCATTACTCCCAATTAGAATATAGGGTAACCTCTAACTACACAAATACGTCAATTATGTATGCAAATGAGGTACCTTTTTCATTTCCTTTCACACTCCAGAACACCACACGACGACGCATCTCTCTACGCTCCCAAACCACGAACTAACACCCAAGCTCCATCTCTCTGTACGACGGGCCACCCCAGCCAGCCGACAGATCTGTCTCTACACCCCCGGAGGACTTCGGCGACCGCAAATGGCTGCCCAGCTCCACCTCGATGCACCATGGGCCTACGTAGCCCTCCCGGAGGACTGCTCGCTGATACGGAAGTCCTCCGGGGCCCGGAAGTGCCCCTCTGCTCGCCCCGGAGGACTGCTCGCCGATACGGAAGTCCTCCGGGGCCCGGAAGTCCCCCTCTGCTCGCCGCGGAGGGTTAGGACCTGACGTTACGTGGTTCCCGGCTAGGGTTTAGGGCATTAGCGTTGGGTTTGGGGTTAGGGTTAGGGTCGTTAGGGTTAGGGGGTTAGGGCCGTTAGGGTTAGGGCCATTAGGGTTAGGGGTTGGGGTTCGGGTTGTTAGCGGTTGGGGTTAGGGTGGTTACGGTAAGGGTTGGGGTGGGGTTGGGGTTGGGGTTAGGGGGTTGGGGTTAGGGGTTAGGGTTGGGGTTAGGGTTGGGGTTAGGGGGTTAGGGGGTTGGGGTTGGGGGGGGTTGGGTGTGGGTTGGGGGTGGGGGTTAGGGTTAGGCGGTTGGGGTTGGGGGGGGTTGGGTGTGGGTTGGGGGTGGGGGTTAGGGTTAGGGGGTTGGGGTTAGGGGGTTCGGGTAAGGGTTGGGATTAGGGGTTAGGGGGTTAGGGTTAGGGGGTTGGGGTTAGGGGTTAGGGGGTTAGGCTTAGAGGGTTAGGCTTAGGGGGTTGGGGTTAGGGGTTAGGGGGTTAGGGTTAGGGGGTTAGGGTTAGGGGGTTGGGGTTAGGGGTTAGGGTTAGGGGGTTAGGCTTAGGGGGCTGGGGTTAGGGTGGGGGTTAGGGTTAGGGGGTTAGGGTCAGGGGGTTGGGGTTAGGGGGTTCGGGTAAGGGTTGGGGTTAGGGGTTAGGATTAGGGGGTTAGGGTTGGGGTTGGGCTTAGGGGGTTAGGGTTAGGGTTTAGGGTGGGGGTTAGGGTTTAGGGGTTAGGGTTTAGGGGTTAGGGTTAGGGGTTAGTGGTTGGGGTTAGGGGATTAGGGTTAGGGGTTAGTGGTTGGGGTTAGGGGTTAGGCTTAGGGGTTAGGGTTGTGGTTAGGTGTTAGGGTTAGGGGGTGGGGGTTAGGAGGTTGGGGTTAGGGGTTAGGGTTAGGGGGTTTGGGTTAGGGTGGGGGTTAGGGTTAGGGGGTTAGGGTTTAGGGGTTAGGGTTAGGGGTTAGGGTTATGGTTTAGGGTTAGGGGTTAGGGTTAGGGCATTAGGGTTATGCGGGAGAAGGATGGACTTCACAACTCTATGAGAGTTATATTCCAAAGCCGTTTATTGTCTTGTCTGACTCCAATATATATCATAGTCTTTGTTTAGTCACTGCGTACAGACTCATGATTGGTTACAGCTTGTTACACGCATTCTTGCAATTGGTTATATACAAAATATCACGCGCTGTCCACGCGCCTCTCACACAGTCAGGATTCGCCGCCTGCAGGTGTTCCTGCACTCCTTTGCTGCTGCTTAGTTGTTTTCCACAGCTCCTTCTCCTCAAGGCCGAGCCGAGCAGATATCCAGCTGTTTACCAGCTTCTCAGTGCCACAGCTCCTTCTTCTTAAGGTCGAGCCGTGCAGATCAACACCACAGCTCCTTCTCCTTAAGGTCGAGCCCTTGCAGGGTGATCCCAACATCTCCCCCTTTTTGTTTATCTATAAACAAAACCTGATGGATCATTTGCAACCCAACGACTGTGAGGAAGATGGACCATCTGTGCATTCTTGTATCGTCCTGTGCCGTGAACTCAGCCCAGCAGTCGGTAGGTGCCAGCTTTACGTGGGCGTCCCCACGGAGGCAACGGTGGCCTTGCCGTACACCGATCCCCCTGCTCTTCGGGAAATCCCGGTATTTATACCTTTGCCAAGGAACGAGTTTCGACACACGTGGCCAGCGAGTGTCAGAACATGCCTCGGTTGCCACCTCTCAACACAGGGAGCCTATGGCGCATGTGCCCGCTGGCCAGACGTGCTGCACGCGCCACAGCCACCCCGTCTGTTGGTTCGTAGGTTTTGTTTACACGGCATCTTGCCATAATCCAGCAGTCACATATCAACTATGCTTAAATTAATAGCAGAATGTTACAAGGCAAACAATTCTAGCTGTACTACTCCTAGCGATAGAAGCTACTTCTAGTGATGGAAAAAGTGCTTGTATAAAGCTATGAAAACCAATATTATATCTTACCAAAGGATTTGTAGTTCTAGAGCGGTTTGCCCTAAAAGCTTTCCATGTTCCTCTCATGATACTGCTAATTTCAGTGTGATTTACCCATACATTTTCTTTTGGCTGAGGTGGCATCCAGATTGCGATGACACCTGGTAGTGTCAAGATGTGTCCGACGACGACGATGGTGACTGTTTCACCCATGGTTTTACCCATTTTGCGGGTACCAAACAAGTTCCAGAATCTGTAATGACACAAGCATAACCTCGTCCCCAGGTTAGCAGTTGAAAAGGTCCTTCCCACATATTCTTTTCCAAATTTTTAACTTTTACTTGCACATTTTGTGTTAACGCAAACAGACTTCCTGTCATTCCTTTTACATGTTTCTCCTTCTGCTAGACGGAAATAATTTAACACATATAAGGCTTTATTCAAACGTTCTTGGGGTGGTGTGGTAGCCTCTCCCCCTTTTTGTTTTTGCAATAAACACTTCAGGGAATGATTCATTCGTTCAACAATAGCTTGTCCAGTTGGGGGATGTGGTATTCCAGTAACATGCGTCACTCCCCATTGAGCAAGAAATGGTTGGCTTGACTGGGCTACATAACAAGGACCATTATCGGTTTTAATTTGTAGGGGTATACCATGGGCTGCGAATGCAGCTCGCAAATGCTTTTGTACATGCCTACTAGTTTCTCCTGTTTGTGCAGTGGCCCAAACTACTGCAGAATAGCAATCAATTGAAACATGAACATATTTAAATCTTCCAAAGTCAGCAACATGTGTCACATCCATCTGCCATAGTTGTAGCGAAGGCAATCCTCCGGGACTAACCGTAATCGCGATTCCTGGGCCTATTTGTTGACAATCAGCACAAGTCTGTATAATAGCTCTAGCGTCACCTGCACTTAGATTAAATTGTCTCGCTAAAACTTTGGCAGATTGATGGAAAAAGGCATGAGAGGCTTGCGCTTGACCTAAACAGTCCGGAGCAGGTCCAGCCCATACTGCGGCAGTCAGCCGATCAGCTCTTGCATTTCCTTCCACCAATTCCCCTGGAAGGTTGGTATGGCTGCGTATATGCATAACGTAATAAGGGTGTCGTCTTTTCTGCAATAAAAACCAAAGCGTTCTAAATTGTTGGTATAGCTGTTCCTGCTCTACCTGTCTGAGGATTCAACCTTCCAATCTTTGGAGTACTCCAACTACATATAAAGAATCAGTAATTATATTCACAGGTTCTTCAGACCATAATTTAAAGGCTTCAATTACTGCCTGTAGTTCTACCCTTTGAACTGATCCTGGCACGACAAGTACCCGTTCTTTCCATTCTCCGTGCTCTCGCCGTACTATTGCTGCCTTGCCTGTTTTCCCACCACCATCCATAAATACTGTAGCACCTTGAACTGGATATTGACTACACTTTGATTTTTTTCTACTTCATGTTTGTGGGGGTTTTTTTGTTTTTTTTTTTTTTTTTAAAGGTAAACATTTTGTGTGATGGATAATGAATCTAAATGTCACCCTCAAATTCTGCTAATGCAGTTTGCAAGGGAACAGAGTGCTGCAAAGCCCAAGTTGAATATTCTTGTTGTAATGCTACTAAAATCGTTTTCAGGTCCTTTGCCGATATATCAATAATTCTGTTGCGCCCTTTCATAATCAAATTTGCAAAACACTCTACTTTCGTGGTGATGGTTTTTCTGTGCTACTGAGGCAAAAAGACCCACTCTAAAATTTTCAATGGGTCCGCTTTTGATTCTAGCTTTGTTATCCACTGTATTATAAGCGCATAGGGATGTCGCTCATGATTGATTACTGCCAAAGTGATCCCTATCAAGGGGTCTATCCTAGAACTAAATGCTTGAGTTACCTTTTCAGAAATGTTTGCTACTGCTTCCCAGGCTTCCTTGGTCAATTGCCGAGGAGAGTTTAACCTGCTATCCCCTCGCAAGAGCTGAACCAGGGGCTCCATATCTTGGTTTGTGATCCCACAAATCGGTCGAATCCAGTTAACGTCTCCTACCAATTTTTGTACATCATTTAATGTTTTAATCTGAATTCTTAATTCAACCTTCTGGGGGGTTACCGACGTTTCAGTGATCATCCACCCCAAGTACCTCCAAGGCACTTCAGCTTGTATCTTTTCTGGTGCCACTTGCAGCCCACTTTGTCTGAAAAGCTCAACGAGCTTTGCAATTATAGCTTAGAGCTCGCATTTGTCTGGCATGCAGCGCATCGTAGATGTTTGAATGGTCATCTCTTGCAGTGTTGGGCTAGGTGGTGCCTGCAGCTCCACTGTTGAGAGCTCTGTTTGCACGGAGTTGGCTTTTGGGCTTTCATCCCCATGTCCTTAACAGTCTTAGGTCTTAAAGCTCAGCTTCTCATGCATCCTTCGTTCTGGTTTTGACGTGAGCTTTCTCTCTCGGGCCACAGCCATCGCCTCTCTTTCCTGGGGCTGCTCTAAAGCATCCGCACCTGTGTGGTGTCACAGGGTTTCTCTGCCGGCATCATCGTCTGTATGGGAGTCATCCTTGTCGCTTGCCATCTTCTTGTGCCTCCGTCATGTTTGTGGCGTCCATGCTCGGCGTTGCTGTGTGGTTGGAGCTGCCCTGCCCAGGGGTGTAGAAACACTAAAGATGTGGGTAGCATAGCTTTACAGTGGTGTGATATTATGTTGACGTGCCCTGATAGTTCTGGAAAGCACTGTATGGTCTATCTCTGGACAAGTAGCTGTAGATAGCTGGAACAGAGTTATTTTCATCATGTTTTCCAGGTGCCAGAGCTTGGACTCTGGCCTTCTGGGAGCAGCGGTTTCTGTGGTGGTCAAGTGGGTCAAAGCTTGCATGTGCCTTAGCTTGTATACGTGGGGCTCAATACCTGGGCTTTGTTTTTTTGGTTTTTTTTTAGATCTATCTAGAAGGCATATACAGAAAGACGACAGACCTTTTGTCTCGTCAAGCTGTCGGTCAGCATCCAGGCGAATTGCTTTATGCGGTTTGTTTGGGTTTTTTAGATGCGGAGCAATGAGCCATGTGCCAAAGGGTGATGGAAGAGGTGAGCAGAGTGCCAGATGGAGGCAGGCTGGCATCTGATGTTTGAGAACTGGCGTGACTGTCAGTGGATCTTGACTAGCTTATTTGGTGTCTTGTAGGTCAGAATCAATGTGTGAGGTGGGATATCCGCACCGGAGCGGTCTTTGGCAAGGTGAGACATGACCAGTGTGCTAAATCAGCAATTTACTGACGTGTCATAATATACACGTAGCTAGAATCATTACCCTGTTGGTGTTCCGCGGGCGGCGGCCAGGCCTCAGCACAGCAAACTGAAGAGTCTGTCTCCGAGCAGCCTAGGTGAAGGAGCGGGAGAGAGGAAGTGCCACGAGCGGGCTGAGGACTTGGGCAGTATCTTGGTGCCATACTTTTTTCTCTGTGTTTTGGAGAGGTGAAGCCACACAGCAATTGCTAGTCTGAGAAGAGGCAAGTGGCTCATTACGCGGTCCGGCTGGGCTCGAATCGCTGAGGATCATGTGACTACTCGGTTGAGTGTTTGTCTTTGGTCTTTACAGGCACCGTGAGGGCTTTCCTCAAACGGCCGAGGATTTAAGTTGAGTCAACAGAGGAGAGAGGAGCATCAGGGCAGGAACTGCAGAGCGGGTTATGGCTCCAGAGCAGGATGAGTGCTTTATCTCTTGGGTTCTCTCGCTTCTGTAGGATATGCCAGCTGCAACATCTGATTTTTTTGGGGGGGAGGAGCAGCGTGGCACTTCTGAGGAGTGTGTCATCGTGGCAGTCAATGCCAGCCGGCCTGTCAGTGACTAGCGGTGCTCTGTCTTGCGGGTGATTAAGAGGAACCAGGTGAATGCAGGAGCATCCCAGTTACAGGAAGCGCTGCTGCTGAGCATGGATTCTGGACCCTGCCCTCCGAAGGGTAAGTGGCAAAAGCGGTGGATGGTGTGGGGCCGGGAGGGTGGTTTAACGACTGTTGCGGAGAGGGCTGCTTAGGCTCCGTTATGTCTGGGGGTGGATAGAGGGCCTGGGGTCCAACCCGCAGGATGTGAACTTTCTGGCCTATGTCTGTGTCCTAGCATCATTAGTGTTGTCTGCGTTCGGTCTCCTGTATGGTGCTTTCCGGGGGTCTCTACTGCCCCACGGGCTCTCGGCATTTGGCACCCACCTCAGTAGGTGTCTGTGGGTTCTCTAATGCCTCGCTGCTTTGGCGTAGAGCCCATTGAGCACTTCTCGTCTTGTGATCAGAGCTTAAAGCGCATCTTGCATCACAGAAGTTTCTGGAGGGTCGCCTTTCTGGAGGCGATCTGGGTTGCCATGACAGCTCTGCTCTGGTAAGTTCTGTTTCCACAGAGATCCCCTGCAGCATTTCATCCCTGCACCCTTACGGGTGTAGGTCTTAAAGCCTGGCATTGCATACATCAAATATTCCAGTTCTGTGTTGTGTTCCAGCAGTCTGCATAGGTTTTGGCTACCGTCTGAGACCGCCTCACTTTGTGCTTTGTTTTGTGCCGTATCGCTCCGTGTTTGGTCTCGTATCGTGTCGTAACCCTCCGTGCTCGTATCGACTGCCATTTGAGACACTGTTGCCTCGCCCGGCCCGGCGTAACTTTTTTGTATTGCGCGCGCTCTGTATTTGGGTTCGTATGGCCTCGCGTCACCGTTTGTATTCTGTCGCTCTCCGTTTGAATTTTGTAACGCATCGTTTGGCTCGTACGCTATTGCTCCGCACTAATTTCGACCGACCGCTCGAGTCTATCTCGCATCGTACGGCCCTGCATCACGTTCTGCATCGTATCGTGCCACATTTGAACTTGTATGGCCTCATGTCATAACTTGCTTTGTAGTTGAATTTTGTAACGCATCGGTCGGCTCTGTACGGGTGTTTTACCATATTCCTCCGCGCTCATATCGAGCGCCGCTCAAGACAGTCTTGTGTCATACGGCTCCGTGTCGCGACTTGAATTATATCGTTCCACGTGTATATAGACTGTCCTTTGAGAGACTCTTGGCCCTGTATTGTGTTTGGTCTTCCATTGCAGTGCTCTGTATTGTATTTTGCCTTGACTGCGATCTATGAGCACGTTGCATCGTACAGCATTATGTTTGCACACGCATCGTACGGCTGTCTTTATGTTGGTATCGTATGGCATTGCAGAGCCAGCATAGAGGGTTTAAGTGACCTTGAGGTCTCTGTGTATGTGGGTGGGAGTTGAGCAGATCACAGTTCGTGAGGTAGCATGAGCAAAGTCTCTAAGTTGGCAATGGTTTTCCTGATTTTTTTGCAGGCACCTTGTAGCAAGCCTGTGGAAACGGTTGAGGAATCGAGGTCCGAGGAGCAGCGTGTGACAGGCATCAGAGCGATCTGTCACTTTAGGGCAGATCTAGCATTGCGCTGCTCTGGATTTTCAGGTGCCACAGAGGTCTCTGACTGTGAAGCGTTATCTTTGGAATCAGAGAGGAGCAGATGAGCAGAGCTGCGGAGCTTCGTTCTCTCACAGACAAGGTGTGCGTTCAACAGCTTTGGATTTTGTGTTTGCGAGCGGCAGAGCGGCACGAAGCGATTAACGGCATCTTGCATTTAGTGACACGTCCGCTACCGAGGATGGCCATTGACAATGGACCGTGACCAGAGGCACCACAAAAGCAACGCGGCGCAGCAAAAATCCGCAGGTCGTGGAGACCGAGCGCGTCTAAACGTCGGCGTAACGGGAGGGTAGCTTGCGGGGAATTGGTCTTGTGCGGGCGGAGGGAGCGATACGCATCACGATGCATGTGCTGGCAAAACAGCTCTGGGATGAGTGGGAAGGGTCGTGTGGAACGTCTAGTGTGTGTTCGTAAGCGTACCTTATCAAACATCTCGGTGTGTGTTTTGGCACTTGTATCCAAGGTGCCTCGGGCATACTCACATCCTACTGTGATGTGCGGTAGCCATCAGTCATGCCCACACAGGCTCGAGTCATCGGTCTAGCGCCAATCGACCGCATCTTTTTGTGGTGTGACGTAGAAGCATGATGCTGTCGGTGTAGTTTAGCATAGTAGGTGCTTTTGGTCAGTCTGTCTTGTGGCTGTTGCTCGGGCTTTGCCCTCAGCTCTCACGTCTGACTTTCTTGAGAGTTTTTCCAGGGGTTTATTCCTAGCGGTGGGGTCGTCTTAGGTCTCCAGAGTATGGCATTCTTGCACAGCAGAGCCACGCCAGAGTTTGTGCTGTGCGTCCTCAGCACCATTGTGCTTACCGTCAGGCTCTGTCGGCTTGGCATTAAGTCTCCCCTGTGTGGTATTCTAGCACCTTTAGGTAACGTTTGTGGAGCGTGTATATGTGTATTTGAGGTGGAGCCGCATTGCCTCTGTGTAGTAACTCTTGTCAGGATGGAATAGTCAAAGCACAGGAGGATAATGTGTCAATTAGCATGGCCTGTTTGGGTGGAGGTTGTATGGCCCGCTTCTGGGGGCAGCCAGTAGCTATCGGCAAGCGGGCCGTAGAGTCTCTTACGTAGCATTTTGCAGGAGGCACGGGGTGACGCGTGTCCCCGGGGCATATTCTCGAGCCGATCGTGCCAGAGCGGACAATTCAAAGGGAAGAGGAGCAGCAGGGGCACACCTAGGGAAGCATCTTTCTTGGTTTCTGGTTACAAAGGCTGATGCTATAGAATCATGTGGAGCGGTGATGTCTAGAGGGATGTGGTGAGGCAGTTCCCGGCATGATTGGGGTGGACCCCTTAGATATGGGGTGATCTGCCATCGTGGTTGGTGGGTGGTGAAACGGACACGTTGGAGGTGGGGGGGTGGGGGGTGGGTCTAACCTGGTATGTGTGGCTTTTTTGTTTTAGGTTATATGTAATACAGACAGGAGATCAATTTTTTATTTAAAAAAAAAAAAAAACAAACCCCAGCCGGGCGATTTTTTTTTTTTTTTCCCTCGGCTGGGGTTTTTTTTCCCCAGTCCCGGCCGCTCTGCGAGGCGATGTTCATCGCCAATGTTTGGACGCAGGTCGTGCTCGGGCCGGGGTTTTTGCAGGCAGGGTGATCGGTTTTTGAGGCTCCCGGAAGCGGCGTTCCCGAGGAGCCCCGTAGATGTGGGCCACGGCTCATTGCGGCAGGCAGGCGGCAGAACGGATGAGCCGAGAGTCAGGGGTGGTTTGTGTGATAGCCAAATGGGCGGTGTTTTGAATGTGTTTTAACACTGTATGATTTGTGTTTGTGTATGTTTTTCTAATTTGTCCTTGCAGCTTGTAAGTGGAAGAGAGATTTTTTTAGACATGTAGAGAATAAGCAAACTAGAATCCCAGCTGAGGTTATTCTTGAGGGGTTCAGGCTGAGGTTTTTGCAGGCAGGGTGACTTTTTCAAGGCTCTCGGGGAATGCCGTTCCTGGGGAACGTTCCTCTGGAACGTGGTTGGTGCCTGTCGTTGCAGGACAGTATGTTGTTAAGCTGCCGGTTGCGGTCGCAGGGTATGGGGGGTCATCGGCTGTTATTGAAAAGGACCGGATTGTGAAGCAGGGAGGCCTAACTGTATTTTGTATTAGTAGCATTGTAAATTCTTTTGACGGGTGTTGTGGTTTGTGATGTAATGTTGTTTGTCAATTGTTGTTTTAGCAGGGCCCATCGGGACGAGCGGAACGGTCTCACGCTCTGCCTGGGAATACCGATCGCGGAGACGTCGCCTCAGAGATGAAAACAGATATGTGTGAAGCAACAGACGGAGTACCTAATGGGAATGAGAATCGTGCAAGCCACTACAGGAAGAATCACAGGCACTAAATCGTTGCAACTGCTATTAACGTAAGGATGAGTTTTTAGAGGTTGTGTGTGTGTGTATAAGAAGCACGAGTGAAAACTGAGTAAATGTTCAAGTAATTGCTACCCTTATGGTAAGGAAGAAAGTATTTTTAATATTGGTAGTACAAGTAAATTTTTGAGGCCAGGTGTAAATAATGCTGTTAGAAGGCTTGCTTGGAGTTAGTTGTGGGTCAATGGAAACACACCAAAAAAAAAAATTAACAGAACCACTCTAGGCAGTAAAGTATCCCAATCAAAATCACTGTGGTAACGGAAAAAGGAAACGACAGTACAAAGCTAAGCGAGCGTCTGTCACGCACACAGGTAAACAGAGGTGCCGGGGAAAAGAAAGAGGAGAACTTGTGCAGGCATAGGCAGCTCTCAACTGGGACTCCCAAAGTAATGGAAATAAAGTTTGTAAGTGATTCTTTGAGCGAAAGAATCTCCTGCAGCTCTGGGAGAGTTGTTAACTGCTACGCGTACCTCTAGATAGTGATATGTTAAAAGGAAGCATGTGCATTACTAGCTGTGTAAAGTAGATTTTTGTAAATTTGCATAGTTTTAAAGAAATGTAGATGACTACTTGAGCATAACTGGTGTCCAAAGAAAACAGCACTGTTAGACAATAGCGGGATGGAATTACATCTGAGGAGTAAGAGAAGGAGAATGTCAAGCTTAGGCAGTAATGGTGGAATGTTACATCAGTGTATAAAATCACCTTAACTGCTGTGAGAGCTCCTAATGATAGTTGAAAGAGTACTTCTTAGACCCCCAGAGGTAGGTAGAAAAATGTCCAACCAATAAAGATTAATTTGCTCTCTTGTGTTCTCTCGATTTTTTTTTTTTGTCTGTCTCTGCCTTTTGTCTGTGTCTTTGTTGCCCTTGCATCTTTTTTGTTGGTCTTTCTCAGGCTTGTTTTTGTGTGTGTCTCATGTTTTGTTTTACATTTTTTCTGCATAGTTTTGTCTTTGGGGTTTTTTGGTTTCTGTCATCTTGTCTGTGAATTCAGTTGGTTTGGTGTCTTGTCATTGATTTAGGGGATTTTTTTTTTGGTGTCTGTCTTTTTGTCTTTCATGTTCTTATGTTTGAGGCAGACATCAATGAAAACATGATTTAGCAGCAGTAGAAAACGGCACCTCCCTGGGACTAATTATTCATTTAAATGAATAATATATTAAACTTCAACAAATTGCTCCCAGGGAGGTGCCATTTTCTACTGCTGCACCAGACTTATTATATTTCGATTTTTTTATACTGACCAAGAAACACACCCTAGGTATACATAGTACCCCGTATTCCAGTTGGGAGTAATCCATAAGCAATCCACACCATAACAATTATGCATTACTCCCAATTAGAATATAGGGTAACCTCTAACTACACAAATACGTCAATTATGTATGCAAATGAGGTACCTTTTTCATTTCCTTTCACACTCCAGAACACCACACGACGACGCATCTCTCTACGCTCCCAAACCACGAACTAACACCCAAGCTCCATCTCTCTGTACGACGGGCCACCCCAGCCAGCCGACAGATCTGTCTCTACACCCCCGGAGGACTTCGGCGACCGCAAATGGCTGCCCAGCTCCACCTCGATGCACCATGGGCCTCCGTAGCCCTCCCGGAGGACTGCTCGCTGATACGGAAGTCCTCCGGGGCCCGGAAGTCCCCCTCTGCTCGCCGCGGAGGGTTAGGACCTGACGTTACGTGGTTCCCGGCTAGGGTTTAGGGCATTAGCGTTGGGTTTGGGGTTAGGGTTAGGGTCGTTAGGGTTAGGGGGTTAGGGCCGTTAGGGTTAGGGCCATTAGGGTTAGGGGTTGGGGTTCGGGTTGTTAGCGGTTGGGGTTAGGGTGGTTACGGTAAGGGTTGGGGTGGGGTTGGGGTTGGGGTTAGGGGGTTGGGGTTAGGGGTTAGGGTTGGGGTTAGGGTTGGGGTTAGGGGGTTAGGGGGTTGGGGTTGGGGGGGGTTGGGTGTGGGTTGGGGGTGGGGGTTAGGGTTAGGCGGTTGGGGTTGGGGGGGGTTGGGTGTGGGTTGGGGGTGGGGGTTAGGGTTAGGGGGTTGGGGTTAGGGGGTTCGGGTAAGGGTTGGGATTAGGGGGTTAGGGGGTTAGGGTTAGGGGGTTGGGGTTAGGGGTTAGGGGGTTAGGCTTAGAGGGTTAGGCTTAGGGGGTTGGGGTTAGGGGTTAGGGGGTTAGGGTTAGGGGGTTAGGGTTAGGGGGTTGGGGTTAGGGGTTAGGGTTAGGGGGTTAGGCTTAGGGGGCTGGGGTTAGGGTGGGGGTTAGGGTTAGGGGGTTAGGGTCAGGGGGTTGGGGTTAGGGGGTTCGGGTAAGGGTTGGGGTTAGGGGTTAGGATTAGGGGGTTAGGGTTGGGGTTGGGCTTAGGGGGTTAGGGTTAGGGTTTAGGGTGGGGGTTAGGGTTTAGGGGTTAGGGTTTAGGGGTTAGGGTTAGGGGTTAGTGGTTGGGGTTAGGGGATTAGGGTTAGGGGTTAGTGGTTGGGGTTAGGGGTTAGGCTTAGGGGTTAGGGTTGTGGTTAGGTGTTAGGGTTAGGGGGTGGGGGTTAGGAGGTTGGGGTTAGGGGTTAGGGTTAGGGGGTTTGGGTTAGGGTGGGGGTTAGGGTTAGGGGGTTAGGGTTTAGGGGTTAGGGTTAGGGGTTAGGGTTATGGTTTAGGGTTAGGGGTTAGGGTTAGGGCATTAGGGTTATGCGGGAGAAGGATGGACTTCACAACTCTATGAGAGTTATATTCCAAAGCCGTTTATTGTCTTGTCTGACTCCAATATATATCATAGTCTTTGTTTAGTCACTGCGTACAGACTCATGATTGGTTACAGCTTGTTACACGCATTCTTGCAATTGGTTATATACAAAATATCACGCGCTGTCCACGCGCCTCTCACACAGTCAGGATTCGCCGCCTGCAGGTGTTCCTGCACTCCTTTGCTGCTGCTTAGTTGTTTTCCACAGCTCCTTCTCCTCAAGGCCGAGCCGAGCAGATATCCAGCTGTTTACCAGCTTCTCAGTGCCACAGCTCCTTCTTCTTAAGGTCGAGCCGTGCAGATCAACACCACAGCTCCTTCTCCTTAAGGTCGAGCCCTTGCAGGGTGATCCCAACATCTCCCCCTTTTTGTTTATCTATAAACAAAACCTGATGGATCATTTGCAACCCAACGACTGTGAGGAAGATGGACCATCTGTGCATTCTTGTATCGTCCTGTGCCGTGAACTCAGCCCAGCAGTCGGTAGGTGCCAGCTTTACGTGGGCGTCCCCACGGAGGCAACGGTGGCCTTGCCGTACACCGATCCCCCTGCTCTTCGGGAAATCCCGGTATTTATACCTTTGCCAAGGAACGAGTTTCGACACACGTGGCCAGCGAGTGTCAGAACATGCCTCGGTTGCCACCTCTCAACACAGGGAGCCTATGGCGCATGTGCCCGCTGGCCAGACGTGCTGCACGCGCCACAGCCACCCCGTCTGTTGGTTCGTAGGTTTTGTTTACACGGCATCTTGCCATAATCCAGCAGTCACATATCAACTATGCTTAAATTAATAGCAGAATGTTACAAGGCAAACAATTCTAGCTGTACTACTCCTAGCGATAGAAGCTACTTCTAGTGATGGAAAAAGTGCTTGTATAAAGCTATGAAAACCAATATTATATCTTACCAAAGGATTTGTAGTTCTAGAGCGGTTTGCCCTAAAAGCTTTCCATGTTCCTCTCATGATACTGCTAATTTCAGTGTGATTTACCCATACATTTTCTTTTGGCTGAGGTGGCATCCAGATTGCGATGACACCTGGTAGTGTCAAGATGTGTCCGACGACGACGATGGTGACTGTTTCACCCATGGTTTTACCCATTTTGCGGGTACCAAACAAGTTCCAGAATCTGTAATGACACAAGCATAACCTCGTCCCCAGGTTAGCAGTTGAAAAGGTCCTTCCCACATATTCTTTTCCAAATTTTTAACTTTTACTTGCACATTTTGTGTTAACGCAAACAGACTTCCTGTCATTCCTTTTACATGTTTCTCCTTCTGCTAGACGGAAATAATTTAACACATATAAGGCTTTATTCAAACGTTCTTGGGGTGGTGTGGTAGCCTCTCCCCCTTTTTGTTTTTGCAATAAACACTTCAGGGAATGATTCATTCGTTCAACAATAGCTTGTCCAGTTGGGGGATGTGGTATTCCAGTAACATGCGTCACTCCCCATTGAGCAAGAAATGGTTGGCTTGACTGGGCTACATAACAAGGACCATTATCGGTTTTAATTTGTAGGGGTATACCATGGGCTGCGAATGCAGCTCGCAAATGCTTTTGTACATGCCTACTAGTTTCTCCTGTTTGTGCAGTGGCCCAAACTACTGCAGAATAGCAATCAATTGAAACATGAACATATTTAAATCTTCCAAAGTCAGCAACATGTGTCACATCCATCTGCCATAGTTGTAGCGAAGGCAATCCTCCGGGACTAACCGTAATCGCGATTCCTGGGCCTATTTGTTGACAATCAGCACAAGTCTGTATAATAGCTCTAGCGTCACCTGCACTTAGATTAAATTGTCTCGCTAAAACTTTGGCAGATTGATGGAAAAAGGCATGAGAGGCTTGCGCTTGACCTAAACAGTCCGGAGCAGGTCCAGCCCATACTGCGGCAGTCAGCCGATCAGCTCTTGCATTTCCTTCCACCAATTCCCCTGGAAGGTTGGTATGGCTGCGTATATGCATAACGTAATAAGGGTGTCGTCTTTTCTGCAATAAAAACCAAAGCGTTCTAAATTGTTGGTATAGCTGTTCCTGCTCTACCTGTCTGAGGATTCAACCTTCCAATCTTTGGAGTACTCCAACTACATATAAAGAATCAGTAATTATATTCACAGGTTCTTCAGACCATAATTTAAAGGCTTCAATTACTGCCTGTAGTTCTACCCTTTGAACTGATCCTGGCACGACAAGTACCCGTTCTTTCCATTCTCCGTGCTCTCGCCGTACTATTGCTGCCTTGCCTGTTTTCCCACCACCATCCGTAAATACTGTAGCACCTTGAACTGGATATTGACTACACTTTGATTTTTTTCTACTTCATGTTTGTGGGGGTTTTTTTGTTTTTTTTTTTTTTTTAAAGGTAAACATTTTGTGTGATGGATAATGAATCTAAATGTCACCCTCAAATTCTGCTAATGCAGTTTGCAAGGGAACAGAGTGCTGCAAAGCCCAAGTTGAATATTCTTGTTGTAATGCTACTAAAATCGTTTTCAGGTCCTTTGCCGATATATCAATAATTCTGTTGCGCCCTTTCATAATCAAATTTGCAAAACACTCTACTTTCGTGGTGATGGTTTTTCTGTGCTACTGAGGCAAAAAGACCCACTCTAAAATTTTCAATGGGTCCGCTTTTGATTCTAGCTTTGTTATCCACTGTATTATAAGCGCATAGGGATGTCGCTCATGATTGATTACTGCCAAAGTGATCCCTATCAAGGGGTCTATCCTAGAACTAAATGCTTGAGTTACCTTTTCAGAAATGTTTGCTACTGCTTCCCAGGCTTCCTTGGTCAATTGCCGAGGAGAGTTCAACCTGCTATCCCCTCGCAAGAGCTGAACCAGGGGCTCCATATCTTGGTTTGTGATCCCACAAATCGGTCGAATCCAGTTAACGTCTCCTACCAATTTTTGTACATCATTTAATGTTTTAATCTGAATTCTTAATTCAACCTTCTGGGGGGTTACCGACGTTTCAGTGATCATCCACCCCAAGTACCTCCAAGGCACTTCAGCTTGTATCTTTTCTGGTGCCACTTGCAGCCCACTTTGTCTGAAAAGCTCAACGAGCTTTGCAATTATAGCTTAGAGCTCGCATTTGTCTGGCATGCAGCGCATCGTAGATGTTTGAATGGTCATCTCTTGCAGTGTTGGGCTAGGTGGTGCCTGCAGCTCCACTGTTGAGAGCTCTGTTTGCACGGAGTTGGCTTTTGGGCTTTCATCCCCATGTCCTTAACAGTCTTAGGTCTTAAAGCTCAGCTTCTCATGCATCCTTCGTTCTGGTTTTGACGTGAGCTTTCTCTCTCGGGCCACAGCCATCGCCTCTCTTTCCTGGGGCTGCTCTAAAGCATCCGCACCTGTGTGGTGTCACAGGGTTTCTCTGCCGGCATCATCGTCTGTATGGGAGTCATCCTTGTCGCTTGCCATCTTCTTGTGCCTCCGTCATGTTTGTGGCGTCCATGCTCGGCGTTGCTGTGTGGTTGGAGCTGCCCTGCCCAGGGGTGTAGAAACACTAAAGATGTGGGTAGCATAGCTTTACAGTGGTGTGATATTATGTTGACGTGCCCTGATAGTTCTGGAAAGCACTGTATGGTCTATCTCTGGACAAGTAGCTGTAGATAGCTGGAACAGAGTTATTTTCATCATGTTTTCCAGGTGCCAGAGCTTGGACTCTGGCCTTCTGGGAGCAGCGGTTTCTGTGGTGGTCAAGTGGGTCAAAGCTTGCATGTGCCTTAGCTTGTATACGTGGGGCTCAATACCTGGGCTTTGTTTTTTTGGTTTTTTTTTAGATCTATCTAGAAGGCATATACAGAAAGACGACAGACCTTTTGTCTCGTCAAGCTGTCGGTCAGCATCCAGGCGAATTGCTTTATGCGGTTTGTTTGGGTTTTTTAGATGCGGAGCAATGAGCCATGTGCCAAAGGGTGATGGAAGAGGTGAGCAGAGTGCCAGATGGAGGCAGGCTGGCATCTGATGTTTGAGAACTGGCGTGACTGTCAGTGGATCTTGACTAGCTTATTTGGTGTCTTGTAGGTCAGAATCAATGTGTGAGGTGGGATATCCGCACCGGAGCGGTCTTTGGCAAGGTGAGACATGACCAGTGTGCTAAATCAGCAATTTACTGACGTGTCATAATATACACGTAGCTAGAATCATTACCCTGTTGGTGTTCCGCGGGCGGCGGCCAGGCCTCAGCACAGCAAACTGAAGAGTCTGTCTCCGAGCAGCCTAGGTGAAGGAGCGGGAGAGAGGAAGTGCCACGAGCGGGCTGAGGACTTGGGCAGTATCTTGGTGCCATACTTTTTTCTCTGTGTTTTGGAGAGGTGAAGCCACACAGCAATTGCTAGTCTGAGAAGAGGCAAGTGGCTCATTACGCGGTCCGGCTGGGCTCGAATCGCTGAGGATCATGTGACTACTCGGTTGAGTGTTTGTCTTTGGTCTTTACAGGCACCGTGAGGGCTTTCCTCAAACGGCCGAGGATTTAAGTTGAGTCAACAGAGGAGAGAGGAGCATCAGGGCAGGAACTGCAGAGCGGGTTATGGCTCCAGAGCAGGATGAGTGCTTTATCTCTTGGGTTCTCTCGCTTCTGTAGGATATGCCAGCTGCAACATCTGATTTTTTTGGGGGGGAGGAGCAGCGTGGCACTTCTGAGGAGTGTGTCATCGTGGCAGTCAATGCCAGCCGGCCTGTCAGTGACTAGCGGTGCTCTGTCTTGCGGGTGATTAAGAGGAACCAGGTGAATGCAGGAGCATCCCAGTTACAGGAAGCGCTGCTGCTGAGCATGGATTCTGGACCCTGCCCTCCGAAGGGTAAGTGGCAAAAGCGGTGGATGGTGTGGGGCCGGGAGGGTGGTTTAACGACTGTTGCGGAGAGGGCTGCTTAGGCTCCGTTATGTCTGGGGGTGGATAGAGGGCCTGGGGTCCAACCCGCAGGATGTGAACTTTCTGGCCTATGTCTGTGTCCTAGCATCATTAGTGTTGTCTGCGTTCGGTCTCCTGTATGGTGCTTTCCGGGGGTCTCTACTGCCCCACGGGCTCTCGGCATTTGGCACCCACCTCAGTAGGTGTCTGTGGGTTCTCTAATGCCTCGCTGCTTTGGCGTAGAGCCCATTGAGCACTTCTCGTCTTGTGATCAGAGCTTAAAGCGCATCTTGCATCACAGAAGTTTCTGGAGGGTCGCCTTTCTGGAGGCGATCTGGGTTGCCATGACAGCTCTGCTCTGGTAAGTTCTGTTTCCACAGAGATCCCCTGCAGCATTTCATCCCTGCACCCTTACGGGTGTAGGTCTTAAAGCCTGGCATTGCATACATCAAATATTCCAGTTCTGTGTTGTGTTCCAGCAGTCTGCATAGGTTTTGGCTACCGTCTGAGACCGCCTCACTTTGTGCTTTGTTTTGTGCCGTATCGCTCCGTGTTTGGTCTCGTATCGTGTCGTAACCCTCCGTGCTCGTATCGACTGCCATTTGAGACACTGTTGCCTCGCCCGGCCCGGCGTAACTTTTTTGTATTGCGCGCGCTCTGTATTTGGGTTCGTATGGCCTCGCGTCACCGTTTGTATTCTGTCGCTCTCCGTTTGAATTTTGTAACGCATCGTTTGGCTCGTACGCTATTGCTCCGCACTAATTTCGACCGACCGCTCGAGTCTATCTCGCATCGTACGGCCCTGCATCACGTTCTGCATCGTATCGTGCCACATTTGAACTTGTATGGCCTCATGTCATAACTTGCTTTGTAGTTGAATTTTGTAACGCATCGGTCGGCTCTGTACGGGTGTTTTACCATATTCCTCCGCGCTCATATCGAGCGCCGCTCAAGACAGTCTTGTGTCATACGGCTCCGTGTCGCGACTTGAATTATATCGTTCCACGTGTATATAGACTGTCCTTTGAGAGACTCTTGGCCCTGTATTGTGTTTGGTCTTCCATTGCAGTGCTCTGTATTGTATTTTGCCTTGACTGCGATCTATGAGCACGTTGCATCGTACAGCATTATGTTTGCACACGCATCGTACGGCTGTCTTTATGTTGGTATCGTATGGCATTGCAGAGCCAGCATAGAGGGTTTAAGTGACCTTGAGGTCTCTGTGTATGTGGGTGGGAGTTGAGCAGATCACAGTTCGTGAGGTAGCATGAGCAAAGTCTCTAAGTTGGCAATGGTTTTCCTGATTTTTTTGCAGGCACCTTGTAGCAAGCCTGTGGAAACGGTTGAGGAATCGAGGTCCGAGGAGCAGCGTGTGACAGGCATCAGAGCGATCTGTCACTTTAGGGCAGATCTAGCATTGCGCTGCTCTGGATTTTCAGGTGCCACAGAGGTCTCTGACTGTGAAGCGTTATCTTTGGAATCAGAGAGGAGCAGATGAGCAGAGCTGCGGAGCTTCGTTCTCTCACAGACAAGGTGTGCGTTCAACAGCTTTGGATTTTGTGTTTGCGAGCGGCAGAGCGGCACGAAGCGATTAACGGCATCTTGCATTTAGTGACACGTCCGCTACCGAGGATGGCCATTGACAATGGACCGTGACCAGAGGCACCACAAAAGCAACGCGGCGCAGCAAAAATCCGCAGGTCGTGGAGACCGAGCGCGTCTAAACGTCGGCGTAACGGGAGGGTAGCTTGCGGGGAATTGGTCTTGTGCGGGCGGAGGGAGCGATACGCATCACGATGCATGTGCTGGCAAAACAGCTCTGGGATGAGTGGGAAGGGTCGTGTGGAACGTCTAGTGTGTGTTCGTAAGCGTACCTTATCAAACATCTCGGTGTGTGTTTTGGCACTTGCATCCAAGGTGCCTCGGGCATACTCACATCCTACTGTGATGTGCGGTAGCCATCAGTCATGCCCACACAGGCTCGAGTCATCGGTCTAGCGCCAATCGACCGCATCTTTTTGTGGTGTGACGTAGAAGCATGATGCTGTCGGTGTAGTTTAGCATAGTAGGTGCTTTTGGTCAGTCTGTCTTGTGGCTGTTGCTCGGGCTTTGCCCTCAGCTCTCACGTCTGACTTTCTTGAGAGTTTTTCCAGGGGTTTATTCCTAGCGGTGGGGTCGTCTTAGGTCTCCAGAGTATGGCATTCTTGCACAGCAGAGCCACGCCAGAGTTTGTGCTGTGCGTCCTCAGCACCATTGTGCTTACCGTCAGGCTCTGTCGGCTTGGCATTAAGTCTCCCCTGTGTGGTATTCTAGCACCTTTAGGTAACGTTTGTGGAGCGTGTATATGTGTATTTGAGGTGGAGCCGCATTGCCTCTGTGTAGTAACTCTTGTCAGGATGGAATAGTCAAAGCACAGGAGGATAATGTGTCAATTAGCATGGCCTGTTTGGGTGGAGGTTGTATGGCCCGCTTCTGGGGGCAGCCAGTAGCTATCGGCAAGCGGGCCGTAGAGTCTCTTACGTAGCATTTTGCAGGAGGCACGGGGTGACGCGTGTCCCCGGGGCATATTCTCGAGCCGATCGTGCCAGAGCGGACAATTCAAAGGGAAGAGGAGCAGCAGGGGCACACCTAGGGAAGCATCTTTCTTGGTTTCTGGTTACAAAGGCTGATGCTATAGAATCATGTGGAGCGGTGATGTCTAGAGGGATGTGGTGAGGCAGTTCCCGGCATGATTGGGGTGGACCCCTTAGATATGGGGTGATCTGCCATCGTGGTTGGTGGGTGGTGAAACCGACACGTTGGAGGTGGGGGGGTGGGGGGTGGGTCTAACCTGGTATGTGTGGCTTTTTTGTTTTAGGTTATATGTAATACAGACAGGAGATCAATTTTTTATTTAAAAAAAAAAAAAAACAAACCCCAGCCGGGCGATTTTTTTTTTTTTTTCCCTCGGCTGGGGTTTTTTTTCCCCAGTCCCGGCCGCTCTGCGAGGCGATGTTCATCGCCAATGTTTGGACGCAGGTCGTGCTCGGGCCGGGGTTTTTGCAGGCAGGGTGATCGGTTTTTGAGGCTCCCGGAAGCGGCGTTCCCGAGGAGCCCCGTAGATGTGGGCCACGGCTCATTGCGGCAGGCAGGCGGCAGAACGGATGAGCCGAGAGTCAGGGGTGGTTTGTGTGATAGCCAAATGGGCGGTGTTTTGAATGTGTTTTAACACTGTATGATTTGTGTTTGTGTATGTTTTTCTAATTTGTCCTTGCAGCTTGTAAGTGGAAGAGAGATTTTTTTAGACATGTAGAGAATAAGCAAACTAGAATCCCAGCTGAGGTTATTCTTGAGGGGTTCAGGCTGAGGTTTTTGCAGGCAGGGTGACTTTTTCAAGGCTCTTGCGGAATGCCGTTCCTGGGGAACGTTCCTCTGGAACGTGGTTGGTGCCTGTCGTTGCAGGACAGTATGTTGTTAAGCTGCCGGTTGCGGTCGCAGGGTGTGGGGGGTCATCGGCTGTTATTGAAAAGGACCGGATTGTGAAGCAGGGAGGCCTAACTGTATTTTGTATTAGTAGCATTGTAAATTCTTTTGACGGGTGTTGTGGTTTGTGATGTAATGTTGTTTGTCAATTGTTGTTTTAGCAGGGCCCATCGGGACGAGCGGAACGGTCTCACGCTCTGCCTGGGAATACCGATCGCGGAGACGTCGCCTCAGAGATGAAAACAGATATGTGTGAAGCAACAGACGGAGTACCTAATGGGAATGAGAATCGTGCAAGCCACTACAGGAAGAATCACAGGCACTAAATCGTTGCAACTGCTATTAACGTAAGGATGAGTTTTTAGAGGTTGTGTGTGTGTGTATAAGAAGCACGAGTGAAAACTGAGTAAATGTTCAAGTAATTGCTACCCTTATGGTAAGGAAGAAAGTATTTTTAATATTGGTAGTACAAGTAAATTTTTGAGGCCAGGTGTAAATAATGCTGTTAGAAGGCTTGCTTGGAGTTAGTTGTGGGTCAATGGAAACACACCAAAAAAAAAAATTAACAGAACCACTCTAGGCAGTAAAGTATCCCAATCAAAATCACTGTGGTAACGGAAAAAGGAAACGACAGTACAAAGCTAAGCGAGCGTCTGTCACGCACACAGGTAAACAGAGGCGCCGGGGAAAAGAAAGAGGAGAACTTGTGCAGGCATAGGCAGCTCTCAACTGGGACTCCCAAAGTAATGGAAATAAAGTTTGTAAGTGATTCTTTGAGCGAAAGAATCTCCTGCAGCTCTGGGAGAGTTGTTAACTGCTACGCGTACCTCTAGATAGTGATATGTTAAAAGGAAGCATGTGCATTACTAGCTGTGTAAAGTAGATTTTTGTAAATTTGCATAGTTTTAAAGAAATGTAGATGACTACTTGAGCATAACTGGTGTCCAAAGAAAACAGCACTGTTAGACAATAGCGGGATGGAATTACATCTGAGGAGTAAGAGAAGGAGAATGTCAAGCTTAGGCAGTAATGGTGGAATGTTACATCAGTGTATAAAATCACCTTAACTGCTGTGAGAGCTCCTAATGATAGTTGAAAGAGTACTTCTTAGACCCCCAGAGGTAGGTAGAAAAATGTCCAACCAATAAAGATTAATTTGCTCTCTTGTGTTCTCTCGATTTTTTTTTTTTGTCTGTCTCTGCCTTTTGTCTGTGTCTTTGTTGCCCTTGCATCTTTTTTGTTGGTCTTTCTCAGGCTTGTTTTTGTGTGTGTCTCATGTTTTGTTTTACATTTTTTCTGCATAGTTTTGTCTTTGGGGTTTTTTGGTTTCTGTCATCTTGTCTGTGAATTCAGTTGGTTTGGTGTCTTGTCATTGATTTAGGGGATTTTTTTTTTGGTGTCTGTCTTTTTGTCTTTCATGTTCTTATGTTTGAGGCAGACATCAATGAAAACATGATTTAGCAGCAGTAGAAAACGGCACCTCCCTGGGACTAATTATTCATTTAAATGAATAATATATTAAACTTCAACAAATTGCTCCCAGGGAGGTGCCATTTTCTACTGCTGCACCAGACTTATTATATTTCGATTTTTTTATACTGACCAAGAAACACACCCTAGGTATACATAGTACCCCGTATTCCAGTTGGGAGTAATCCATAAGCAATCCACACCATAACAATTATGCATTACTCCCAATTAGAATATAGGGTAACCTCTAACTACACAAATACGTCAATTATGTATGCAAATGAGGTACCTTTTTCATTTCCTTTCACACTCCAGAACACCACACGACGACGCATCTCTCTACGCTCCCAAACCACGAACTAACACCCAAGCTCCATCTCTCCGTACGACGGGCCACCCCAGCCAGCCGACAGATCTGTCTCTACACCCCCGGAGGACTTCGGCGACCGCAAATGGCTGCCCAGCTCCACCTCGATGCACCATGGGCCTCCGTAGCCCTCCCGGAGGACTGCTCGCTGATACGGAAGTCCTCCGGGGCCCGGAAGTGCCCCTCTGCTCGCCCCGGAGGACTGCTCGCCGATACGGAAGTCCTCCGGGGCCCGGAAGTCCCCCTCTGCTCGCCGCGGAGGGTTAGGACCTGACGTTACGTGGTTCCCGGCTAGGGTTTAGGTCATTAGCGTTGGGTTTGGGGTTAGGGTTAGGGTCGTTAGGGTTAGGGGGTTAGGGCCGTTAGGGTTAGGGCCATTAGGGTTAGGGGTTGGGGTTCGGGTTGTTAGCGGTTGGGGTTAGGGTGGTTACGGTAAGGGTTGGGGTGGGGTTGGGGTTGGGGTTAGGGGGTTGGGGTTAGGGGTTAGGGTTGGGGTTAGGGTTGGGGTTAGGGGGTTAGGGGGTTGGGGTTGGGGGGGGTTGGGTGTGGGTTGGGGGTGGGGGTTAGGGTTAGGCGGTTGGGGTTGGGGGGGGTTGGGTGTGGGTTGGGGGTGGGGGTTAGGGTTAGGGGGTTGGGGTTAGGGGGTTCGGGTAAGGGTTGGGATTAGGGGGTTAGGGGGTTAGGGTTAGGGGGTTGGGGTTAGGGGTTAGGGGGTTAGGCTTAGAGGGTTAGGCTTAGGGGGTTGGGGTTAGGGGTTAGGGGGTTAGGGTTAGGGGGTTAGGGTTAGGGGGTTGGGGTTAGGGGTTAGGGTTAGGGGGTTAGGCTTAGGGGGCTGGGGTTAGGGTGGGGGTTAGGGTTAGGGGGTTAGGGTCAGGGGGTTGGGGTTAGGGGGTTCGGGTAAGGGTTGGGGTTAGGGGTTAGGATTAGGGGGTTAGGGTTGGGGTTGGGCTTAGGGGGTTAGGGTTAGGGTTTAGGGTGGGGGTTAGGGTTTAGGGGTTAGGGTTTAGGGGTTAGGGTTAGGGGTTAGTGGTTGGGGTTAGGGGATTAGGGTTAGGGGTTAGTGGTTGGGGTTAGGGGTTAGGCTTAGGGGTTAGGGTTGTGGTTAGGTGTTAGGGTTAGGGGGTGGGGGTTAGGAGGTTGGGGTTAGGGGTTAGGGTTAGGGGGTTTGGGTTAGGGTGGGGGTTAGGGTTAGGGGGTTAGGGTTTAGGGGTTAGGGTTAGGGGTTAGGGTTATGGTTTAGGGTTAGGGGTTAGGGTTAGGGCATTAGGGTTATGCGGGAGAAGGATGGACTTCACAACTCTATGAGAGTTATATTCCAAAGCCGTTTATTGTCTTGTCTGACTCCAATATATATCATAGTCTTTGTTTAGTCACTGCGTACAGACTCATGATTGGTTACAGCTTGTTACACGCATTCTTGCAATTGGTTATATACAAAATATCACGCGCTGTCCACGCGCCTCTCACACAGTCAGGATTCGCCGCCTGCAGGTGTTCCTGCACTCCTTTGCTGCTGCTTAGTTGTTTTCCACAGCTCCTTCTCCTCAAGGCCGAGCCGAGCAGATATCCAGCTGTTTACCAGCTTCTCAGTGCCACAGCTCCTTCTTCTTAAGGTCGAGCCGTGCAGATCAACACCACAGCTCCTTCTCCTTAAGGTCGAGCCCTTGCAGGGTGATCCCAACATCTCCCCCTTTTTGTTTATCTATAAACAAAACCTGATGGATCATTTGCAACCCAACGACTGTGAGGAAGATGGACCATCTGTGCATTCTTGTATCGTCCTGTGCCGTGAACTCAGCCCAGCAGTCGGTAGGTGCCAGCTTTACGTGGGCGTCCCCACGGAGGCAACGGTGGCCTTGCCGTACACCGATCCCCCTGCTCTTCGGGAAATCCCGGTATTTATACCTTTGCCAAGGAACGAGTTTCGACACACGTGGCCAGCGAGTGTCAGAACATGCCTCGGTTGCCACCTCTCAACACAGGGAGCCTATGGCGCATGTGCCCGCTGGCCAGACGTGCTGCACGCGCCACAGCCACCCCGTCTGTTGGTTCGTAGGTTTTGTTTACACGGCATCTTGCCATAATCCAGCAGTCACATATCAACTATGCTTAAATTAATAGCAGAATGTTACAAGGCAAACAATTCTAGCTGTACTACTCCTAGCGATAGAAGCTACTTCTAGTGATGGAAAAAGTGCTTGTATAAAGCTATGAAAACCAATATTATATCTTACCAAAGGATTTGTAGTTCTAGAGCGGTTTGCCCTAAAAGCTTTCCATGTTCCTCTCATGATACTGCTAATTTCAGTGTGATTTACCCATACATTTTCTTTTGGCTGAGGTGGCATCCAGATTGCGATGACACCTGGTAGTGTCAAGATGTGTCCGACGACGACGATGGTGACTGTTTCACCCATGGTTTTACCCATTTTGCGGGTACCAAACAAGTTCCAGAATCTGTAATGACACAAGCATAACCTCGTCCCCAGGTTAGCAGTTGAAAAGGTCCTTCCCACATATTCTTTTCCAAATTTTTAACTTTTACTTGCACATTTTGTGTTAACGCAAACAGACTTCCTGTCATTCCTTTTACATGTTTCTCCTTCTGCTAGACGGAAATAATTTAACACATATAAGGCTTTATTCAAACGTTCTTGGGGTGGTGTGGTAGCCTCTCCCCCTTTTTGTTTTTGCAATAAACACTTCAGGGAATGATTCATTCGTTCAACAATAGCTTGTCCAGTTGGGGGATGTGGTATTCCAGTAACATGCGTCACTCCCCATTGAGCAAGAAATGGTTGGCTTGACTGGGCTACATAACAAGGACCATTATCGGTTTTAATTTGTAGGGGTATACCATGGGCTGCGAATGCAGCTCGCAAATGCTTTTGTACATGCCTACTAGTTTCTCCTGTTTGTGCAGTGGCCCAAACTACTGCAGAATAGCAATCAATTGAAACATGAACATATTTAAATCTTCCAAAGTCAGCAACATGTGTCACATCCATCTGCCATAGTTGTAGCGAAGGCAATCCTCCGGGACTAACCGTAATCGCGATTCCTGGGCCTATTTGTTGACAATCAGCACAAGTCTGTATAATAGCTCTAGCGTCACCTGCACTTAGATTAAATTGTCTCGCTAAAACTTTGGCAGATTGATGGAAAAAGGCATGAGAGGCTTGCGCTTGACCTAAACAGTCCGGAGCAGGTCCAGCCCATACTGCGGCAGTCAGCCGATCAGCTCTTGCATTTCCTTCCACCAATTCCCCTGGAAGGTTGGTATGGCTGCGTATATGCATAACGTAATAAGGGTGTCGTCTTTTCTGCAATAAAAACCAAAGCGTTCTAAATTGTTGGTATAGCTGTTCCTGCTCTACCTGTCTGAGGATTCAACCTTCCAATCTTTGGAGTACTCCAACTACATATAAAGAATCAGTAATTATATTCACAGGTTCTTCAGACCATAATTTAAAGGCTTCAATTACTGCCTGTAGTTCTACCCTTTGAACTGATCCTGGCACGACAAGTACCCGTTCTTTCCATTCTCCGTGCTCTCGCCGTACTATTGCTGCCTTGCCTGTTTTCCCACCACCATCCGTAAATACTGTAGCACCTTGAACTGGATATTGACTACACTTTGATTTTTTTCTACTTCATGTTTGTGGGGGTTTTTTTTTTTGTTTTTTTTTTTTAAAGGTAAACATTTTGTGTGATGGATAATGAATCTAAATGTCACCCTCAAATTCTGCTAATGCAGTTTGCAAGGGAACAGAGTGCTGCAAAGCCCAAGTTGAATATTCTTGTTGTAATGCTACTAAAATCGTTTTCAGGTCCTTTGCCGATATATCAATAATTCTGTTGCGCCCTTTCATAATCAAATTTGCAAAACACTCTACTTTCGTGGTGATGGTTTTTCTGTGCTACTGAGGCAAAAAGACCCACTCTAAAATTTTCAATGGGTCCGCTTTTGATTCTAGCTTTGTTATCCACTGTATTATAAGCGCATAGGGATGTCGCTCATGATTGATTACTGCCAAAGTGATCCCTATCAAGGGGTCTATCCTAGAACTAAATGCTTGAGTTACCTTTTCAGAAATGTTTGCTACTGCTTCCCAGGCTTCCTTGGTCAATTGCCGAGGAGAGTTCAACCTGCTATCCCCTCGCAAGAGCTGAACCAGGGGCTCCATATCTTGGTTTGTGATCCCACAAATCGGTCGAATCCAGTTAACGTCTCCTACCAATTTTTGTACATCATTTAATGTTTTAATCTGAATTCTTAATTCAACCTTCTGGGGGGTTACCGACGTTTCAGTGATCATCCACCCCAAGTACCTCCAAGGCACTTCAGCTTGTATCTTTTCTGGTGCCACTTGCAGCCCACTTTGTCTGAAAAGCTCAACGAGCTTTGCAATTATAGCTTAGAGCTCGCATTTGTCTGGCATGCAGCGCATCGTAGATGTTTGAATGGTCATCTCTTGCAGTGTTGGGCTAGGTGGTGCCTGCAGCTCCACTGTTGAGAGCTCTGTTTGCACGGAGTTGGCTTTTGGGCTTTCATCCCCATGTCCTTAACAGTCTTAGGTCTTAAAGCTCAGCTTCTCATGCATCCTTCGTTCTGGTTTTGACGTGAGCTTTCTCTCTCGGGCCACAGCCATCGCCTCTCTTTCCTGGGGCTGCTCTAAAGCATCCGCACCTGTGTGGTGTCACAGGGTTTCTCTGCCGGCATCATCGTCTGTATGGGAGTCATCCTTGTCGCTTGCCATCTTCTTGTGCCTCCGTCATGTTTGTGGCGTCCATGCTCGGCGTTGCTGTGTGGTTGGAGCTGCCCTGCCCAGGGGTGTAGAAACACTAAAGATGTGGGTAGCATAGCTTTACAGTGGTGTGATATTATGTTGACGTGCCCTGATAGTTCTGGAAAGCACTGTATGGTCTATCTCTGGACAAGTAGCTGTAGATAGCTGGAACAGAGTTATTTTCATCATGTTTTCCAGGTGCCAGAGCTTGGACTCTGGCCTTCTGGGAGCAGCGGTTTCTGTGGTGGTCAAGTGGGTCAAAGCTTGCATGTGCCTTAGCTTGTATACGTGGGGCTCAATACCTGGGCTTTGTTTTTTTGGTTTTTTTTTAGATCTATCTAGAAGGCATATACAGAAAGACGACAGACCTTTTGTCTCGTCAAGCTGTCGGTCAGCATCCAGGCGAATTGCTTTATGCGGTTTGTTTGGGTTTTTTAGATGCGGAGCAATGAGCCATGTGCCAAAGGGTGATGGAAGAGGTGAGCAGAGTGCCAGATGGAGGCAGGCTGGCATCTGATGTTTGAGAACTGGCGTGACTGTCAGTGGATCTTGACTAGCTTATTTGGTGTCTTGTAGGTCAGAATCAATGTGTGAGGTGGGATATCCGCACCGGAGCGGTCTTTGGCAAGGTGAGACATGACCAGTGTGCTAAATCAGCAATTTACTGACGTGTCATAATATACACGTAGCTAGAATCATTACCCTGTTGGTGTTCCGCGGGCGGCGGCCAGGCCTCAGCACAGCAAACTGAAGAGTCTGTCTCCGAGCAGCCTAGGTGAAGGAGCGGGAGAGAGGAAGTGCCACGAGCGGGCTGAGGACTTGGGCAGTATCTTGGTGCCATACTTTTTTCTCTGTGTTTTGGAGAGGTGAAGCCACACAGCAATTGCTAGTCTGAGAAGAGGCAAGTGGCTCATTACGCGGTCCGGCTGGGCTCGAATCGCTGAGGATCATGTGACTACTCGGTTGAGTGTTTGTCTTTGGTCTTTACAGGCACCGTGAGGGCTTTCCTCAAACGGCCGAGGATTTAAGTTGAGTCAACAGAGGAGAGAGGAGCATCAGGGCAGGAACTGCAGAGCGGGTTATGGCTCCAGAGCAGGATGAGTGCTTTATCTCTTGGGTTCTCTCGCTTCTGTAGGATATGCCAGCTGCAACATCTGATTTTTTTGGGGGGGAGGAGCAGCGTGGCACTTCTGAGGAGTGTGTCATCGTGGCAGTCAATGCCAGCCGGCCTGTCAGTGACTAGCGGTGCTCTGTCTTGCGGGTGATTAAGAGGAACCAGGTGAATGCAGGAGCATCCCAGTTACAGGAAGCGCTGCTGCTGAGCATGGATTCTGGACCCTGCCCTCCGAAGGGTAAGTGGCAAAAGCGGTGGATGGTGTGGGGCCGGGAGGGTGGTTTAACGACTGTTGCGGAGAGGGCTGCTTAGGCTCCGTTATGTCTGGGGGTGGATAGAGGGCCTGGGGTCCAACCCGCAGGATGTGAACTTTCTGGCCTATGTCTGTGTCCTAGCATCATTAGTGTTGTCTGCGTTCGGTCTCCTGTATGGTGCTTTCCGGGGGTCTCTACTGCCCCACGGGCTCTCGGCATTTGGCACCCACCTCAGTAGGTGTCTGTGGGTTCTCTAATGCCTCGCTGCTTTGGCGTAGAGCCCATTGAGCACTTCTCGTCTTGTGATCAGAGCTTAAAGCGCATCTTGCATCACAGAAGTTTCTGGAGGGTCGCCTTTGTGGAGGCGATCTGGGTTGCCATGACAGCTCTGCTCTGGTAAGTTCTGTTTCCACAGAGATCCCCTGCAGCATTTCATCCCTGCACCCTTACGGGTGTAGGTCTTAAAGCCTGGCATTGCATACATCAAATATTCCAGTTCTGTGTTGTGTTCCAGCAGTCTGCATAGGTTTTGGCTACCGTCTGAGACCGCCTCACTTTGTGCTTTGTTTTGTGCCGTATCGCTCCGTGTTTGGTCTCGTATCGTGTCGTAACCCTCCGTGCTCGTATCGACTGCCATTTGAGACACTGTTGCCTCGCCCGGCCCGGCGTAACTTTTTTGTATTGCGCGCGCTCTGTATTTGGGTTCGTATGGCCTCGCGTCACCGTTTGTATTCTGTCGCTCTCCGTTTGAATTTTGTAACGCATCGTTTGGCTCGTACGCTATTGCTCCGCACTAATTTCGACCGACCGCTCGAGTCTATCTCGCATCGTACGGCCCTGCATCACGTTCTGCATCGTATCGTGCCACATTTGAACTTGTATGGCCTCATGTCATAACTTGCTTTGTAGTTGAATTTTGTAACGCATCGGTCGGCTCTGTACGGGTGTTTTACCATATTCCTCCGCGCTCATATCGAGCGCCGCTCAAGACAGTCTTGTGTCATACGGCTCCGTGTCGCGACTTGAATTATATCGTTCCACGTGTATATAGACTGTCCTTTGAGAGACTCTTGGCCCTGTATTGTGTTTGGTCTTCCATTGCAGTGCTCTGTATTGTATTTTGCCTTGACTGCGATCTATGAGCACGTTGCATCGTACAGCATTATGTTTGCACACGCATCGTACGGCTGTCTTTATGTTGGTATCGTATGGCATTGCAGAGCCAGCATAGAGGGTTTAAGTGACCTTGAGGTCTCTGTGTATGTGGGTGGGAGTTGAGCAGATCACAGTTCGTGAGGTAGCATGAGCAAAGTCTCTAAGTTGGCAATGGTTTTCCTGATTTTTTTGCAGGCACCTTGTAGCAAGCCTGTGGAAACGGTTGAGGAATCGAGGTCCGAGGAGCAGCGTGTGACAGGCATCAGAGCGATCTGTCACTTTAGGGCAGATCTAGCATTGCGCTGCTCTGGATTTTCAGGTGCCACAGAGGTCTCTGACTGTGAAGCGTTATCTTTGGAATCAGAGAGGAGCAGATGAGCAGAGCTGCGGAGCTTCGTTCTCTCACAGACAAGGTGTGCGTTCAACAGCTTTGGATTTTGTGTTTGCGAGCGGCAGAGCGGCACGAAGCGATTAACGGCATCTTGCATTTAGTGACACGTCCGCTACCGAGGATGGCCATTGACAATGGACCGTGACCAGAGGCACCACAAAAGCAACGCGGCGCAGCAAAAATCCGCAGGTCGTGGAGACCGAGCGCGTCTAAACGTCGGCGTAACGGGAGGGTAGCTTGCGGGGAATTGGTCTTGTGCGGGCGGAGGGAGCGATACGCATCACGATGCATGTGCTGGCAAAACAGCTCTGGGATGAGTGGGAAGGGTCGTGTGGAACGTCTAGTGTGTGTTCGTAAGCGTACCTTATCAAACATCTCGGTGTGTGTTTTGGCACTTGCATCCAAGGTGCCTCGGGCATACTCACATCCTACTGTGATGTGCGGTAGCCATCAGTCATGCCCACACAGGCTCGAGTCATCGGTCTAGCGCCAATCGACCGCATCTTTTTGTGGTGTGACGTAGAAGCATGATGCTGTCGGTGTAGTTTAGCATAGTAGGTGCTTTTGGTCAGTCTGTCTTGTGGCTGTTGCTCGGGCTTTGCCCTCAGCTCTCACGTCTGACTTTCTTGAGAGTTTTTCCAGGGGTTTATTCCTAGCGGTGGGGTCGTCTTAGGTCTCCAGAGTATGGCATTCTTGCACAGCAGAGCCACGCCAGAGTTTGTGCTGTGCGTCCTCAGCACCATTGTGCTTACCGTCAGGCTCTGTCGGCTTGGCATTAAGTCTCCCCTGTGTGGTATTCTAGCACCTTTAGGTAACGTTTGTGGAGCGTGTATATGTGTATTTGAGGTGGAGCCGCATTGCCTCTGTGTAGTAACTCTTGTCAGGATGGAATAGTCAAAGCACAGGAGGATAATGTGTCAATTAGCATGGCCTGTTTGGGTGGAGGTTGTATGGCCCGCTTCTGGGGGCAGCCAGTAGCTATCGGCAAGCGGGCCGTAGAGTCTCTTACGTAGCATTTTGCAGGAGGCACGGGGTGACGCGTGTCCCCGGGGCATATTCTCGAGCCGATCGTGCCAGAGCGGACAATTCAAAGGGAAGAGGAGCAGCAGGGGCACACCTAGGGAAGCATCTTTCTTGGTTTCTGGTTACAAAGGCTGATGCTATAGAATCATGTGGAGCGGTGATGTCTAGAGGGATGTGGTGAGGCAGTTCCCGGCATGATTGGGGTGGACCCCTTAGATATGGGGTGATCTGCCATCGTGGTTGGTGGGTGGTGAAACGGACACGTTGGAGGTGGGGGGGTGGGGGGTGGGTCTAACCTGGTATGTGTGGCTTTTTTGTTTTAGGTTATATGTAATACAGACAGGAGATCAATTTTTTATTTAAAAAAAAAAAAAAACAAACCCCAGCCGGGCGATTTTTTTTTTTTTTTCCCTCGGCTGGGGTTTTTTTTCCCCAGTCCCGGCCGCTCTGCGAGGCGATGTTCATCGCCAATGTTTGGACGCAGGTCGTGCTCGGGCCGGGGTTTTTGCAGGCAGGGTGATCGGTTTTTGAGGCTCCCGGAAGCGGCGTTCCCGAGGAGCCCCGTAGATGTGGGCCACGGCTCATTGCGGCAGGCAGGCGGCAGAACGGATGAGCCGAGAGTCAGGGGTGGTTTGTGTGATAGCCAAATGGGCGGTGTTTTGAATGTGTTTTAACACTGTATGATTTGTGTTTGTGTATGTTTTTCTAATTTGTCCTTGCAGCTTGTAAGTGGAAGAGAGATTTTTTTAGACATGTAGAGAATAAGCAAACTAGAATCCCAGCTGAGGTTATTCTTGAGGGGTTCAGGCTGAGGTTTTTGCAGGCAGGGTGACTTTTTCAAGGCTCTTGCGGAATGCCGTTCCTGGGGAACGTTCCTCTGGAACGTGGTTGGTGCCTGTCGTTGCAGGACAGTATGTTGTTAAGCTGCCGGTTGCAGTCGCAGGGTGTGGGGGGTCATCGGCTGTTATTGAAAAGGACCGGATTGTGAAGCAGGGAGGCCTAACTGTATTTTGTATTAGTAGCATTGTAAATTCTTTTGACGGGTGTTGTGGTTTGTGATGTAATGTTGTTTGTCAATTGTTGTTTTAGCAGGGCCCATCGGGACGAGCGGAACGGTCTCACGCTCTGCCTGGGAATACCGATCGCGGAGACGTCGCCTCAGAGATGAAAACAGATATGTGTGAAGCAACAGACGGAGTACCTAATGGGAATGAGAATCGTGCAAGCCACTACAGGAAGAATCACAGGCACTAAATCGTTGCAACTGCTATTAACGTAAGGATGAGTTTTTAGAGGTTGTGTGTGTGTGTATAAGAAGCACGAGTGAAAACTGAGTAAATGTTCAAGTAATTGCTACCCTTATGGTAAGGAAGAAAGTATTTTTAATATTGGTAGTACAAGTAAATTTTTGAGGCCAGGTGTAAATAATGCTGTTAGAAGGCTTGCTTGGAGTTAGTTGTGGGTCAATGGAAACACACCAAAAAAAAAAATTAACAGAACCACTCTAGGCAGTAAAGTATCCCAATCAAAATCACTGTGGTAACGGAAAAAGGAAACGACAGTACAAAGCTAAGCGAGCGTCTGTCACGCACACAGGTAAACAGAGGCGCCGGGGAAAAGAAAGAGGAGAACTTGTGCAGGCATAGGCAGCTCTCAACTGGGACTCCCAAAGTAATGGAAATAAAGTTTGTAAGTGATTCTTTGAGCGAAAGAATCTCCTGCAGCTCTGGGAGAGTTGTTAACTGCTACGCGTACCTCTAGATAGTGATATGTTAAAAGGAAGCATGTGCATTACTAGCTGTGTAAAGTAGATTTTTGTAAATTTGCATAGTTTTAAAGAAATGTAGATGACTACTTGAGCATAACTGGTGTCCAAAGAAAACAGCACTGTTAGACAATAGCGGGATGGAATTACATCTGAGGAGTAAGAGAAGGAGAATGTCAAGCTTAGGCAGTAATGGTGGAATGTTACATCAGTCTATAAAATCACCTTAACTGCTGTGAGAGCTCCTAATGATAGTTGAAAGAGTACTTCTTAGACCCCCAGAGGTAGGTAGAAAAATGTCCAACCAATAAAGATTAATTTGCTCTCTTGTGTTCTCTCGATTTTTTTTTTTTGTCTGTCTCTGCCTTTTGTCTGTGTCTTTGTTGCCCTTGCATCTTTTTTGTTGGTCTTTCTCAGGCTTGTTTTTGTGTGTGTCTCATGTTTTGTTTTACATTTTTTCTGCATAGTTTTGTCTTTGGGGTTTTTTGGTTTCTGTCATCTTGTCTGTGAATTCAGTTGGTTTGGTGTCTTGTCATTGATTTAGGGGATTTTTTTTTTGGTGTCTGTCTTTTTGTCTTTCATGTTCTTATGTTTGAGGCAGACATCAATGAAAACATGATTTAGCAGCAGTAGAAAACGGCACCTCCCTGGGACTAATTATTCATTTAAATGAATAATATATTAAACTTCAACAAATTGCTCCCAGGGAGGTGCCGTTTTCTACTGCTGCACCAGACTTATTATATTTCGATTTTTTTATACTGACCAAGAAACACACCCTAGGTATACATAGTACCCCGTATTCCAGTTGGGAGTAATCCATAAGCAATCCACACCATAACAATTATGCATTACTCCCAATTAGAATATAGGGTAACCTCTAACTACACAAATACGTCAATTATGTATGCAAATGAGGTACCTTTTTCATTTCCTTTCACACTCCAGAACACCACACAACGACGCATCTCTCTACGCTCCCAAACCACGAACTAACACCCAAGCTCCATCTCTCTGTACGACGGGCCACCCCAGCCAGCCGACAGATCTGTCTCTACACCCCCGGAGGACTTCGGCGACCGCAAATGGCTGCCCAGCTCCACCTCGATGCACCATGGGCCTCCGTAGCCCTCCCGGAGGACTGCTCGCTGATACGGAAGTCCTCCGGGGCCCGGAAGTGCCCCTCTGCTCGCCCCGGAGGACTGCTCGCCGATACGGAAGTCCTCCGGGGCCCGGAAGTCCCCCTCTGCTCGCCGCGGAGGGTTAGGACCTGACGTTACGTGGTTCCCGGCTAGGGTTTAGGTCATTAGCGTTGGGTTTGGGGTTAGGGTTAGGGTCGTTAGGGTTAGGGGGTTAGGGCCGTTAGGGTTAGGGCCATTAGGGTTAGGGGTTGGGGTTCGGGTTGTTAGCGGTTGGGGTTAGGGTGGTTACGGTAAGGGTTGGGGTGGGGTTGGGGTTGGGGTTAGGGGGTTGGGGTTAGGGGTTAGGGTTGGGGTTAGGGTTGGGGTTAGGGGGTTAGGGGGTTGGGGTTGGGGGGGGTTGGGTGTGGGTTGGGGGTGGGGGTTAGGGTTAGGCGGTTGGGGTTGGGGGGGGTTGGGTGTGGGTTGGGGGTGGGGGTTAGGGTTAGGGGGTTGGGGTTAGGGGGTTCGGGTAAGGGTTGGGATTAGGGGGTTGGGGTTAGGGGGTTGGGGTTAGGGGTTAGGGGGTTAGGCTTAGAGGGTTAGGCTTAGGGGGTTGGGGTTAGGGGTTAGGGGGTTAGGGTTAGGGGGTTAGGGTTAGGGGGTTGGGGTTAGGGGTTAGGGTTAGGGGGTTAGGCTTAGGGGGCTGGGGTTAGGGTGGGGGTTAGGGTTAGGGGGTTAGGGTCAGGGGGTTGGGGTTAGGGGGTTCGGGTAAGGGTTGGGGTTAGGGGTTAGGATTAGGGGGTTAGGGTTGGGGTTGGGCTTAGGGGGTTAGGGTTAGGGTTTAGGGTGGGGGTTAGGGTTTAGGGGTTAGGGTTTAGGGGTTAGGGTTAGGGGTTAGTGGTTGGGGTTAGGGGATTAGGGTTAGGGGTTAGTGGTTGGGGTTAGGGGTTAGGCTTAGGGGTTAGGGTTGTGGTTAGGTGTTAGGGTTAGGGGGTGGGGGTTAGGAGGTTGGGGTTAGGGGTTAGGGTTAGGGGGTTTGGGTTAGGGTGGGGGTTAGGGTTAGGGGGTTAGGGTTTAGGGGTTAGGGTTAGGGGTTAGGGTTATGGTTTAGGGTTAGGGGTTAGGGTTAGGGCATTAGGGTTATGCGGGAGAAGGATGGACTTCACAACTCTATGAGAGTTATATTCCAAAGCCGTTTATTGTCTTGTCTGACTCCAATATATATCATAGTCTTTGTTTAGTCACTGCGTACAGACTCATGATTGGTTACAGCTTGTTACACGCATTCTTGCAATTGGTTATATACAAAATATCACGCGCTGTCCACGCGCCTCTCACACAGTCAGGATTCGCCGCCTGCAGGTGTTCCTGCACTCCTTTGCTGCTGCTTAGTTGTTTTCCACAGCTCCTTCTCCTCAAGGCCGAGCCGAGCAGATATCCAGCTGTTTACCAGCTTCTCAGTGCCACAGCTCCTTCTTCTTAAGGTCGAGCCGTGCAGATCAACACCACAGCTCCTTCTCCTTAAGGTCGAGCCCTTGCAGGGTGATCCCAACATCTCCCCCTTTTTGTTTATCTATAAACAAAACCTGATGGATCATTTGCAACCCAACGACTGTGAGGAAGATGGACCATCTGTGCATTCTTGTATCGTCCTGTGCCGTGAACTCAGCCCAGCAGTCGGTAGGTGCCAGCTTTACGTGGGCGTCCCCACGGAGGCAACGGTGGCCTTGCCGTACACCGATCCCCCTGCTCTTCGGGAAATCCCGGTATTTATACCTTTGCCAAGGAACGAGTTTCGACACACGTGGCCAGCGAGTGTCAGAACATGCCTCGGTTGCCACCTCTCAACACAGGGAGCCTATGGCGCATGTGCCCGCTGGCCAGACGTGCTGCACGCGCCACAGCCACCCCGTCTGTTGGTTCGTAGGTTTTGTTTACACGGCATCTTGCCATAATCCAGCAGTCACATATCAACTATGCTTAAATTAATAGCAGAATGTTACAAGGCAAACAATTCTAGCTGTACTACTCCTAGCGATAGAAGCTACTTCTAGTGATGGAAAAAGTGCTTGTATAAAGCTATGAAAACCAATATTATATCTTACCAAAGGATTTGTAGTTCTAGAGCGGTTTGCCCTAAAAGCTTTCCATGTTCCTCTCATGATACTGCTAATTTCAGTGTGATTTACCCATACATTTTCTTTTGGCTGAGGTGGCATCCAGATTGCGATGACACCTGGTAGTGTCAAGATGTGTCCGACGACGACGATGGTGACTGTTTCACCCATGGTTTTACCCATTTTGCGGGTACCAAACAAGTTCCAGAATCTGTAATGACACAAGCATAACCTCGTCCCCAGGTTAGCAGTTGAAAAGGTCCTTCCCACATATTCTTTTCCAAATTTTTAACTTTTACTTGCACATTTTGTGTTAACGCAAACAGACTTCCTGTCATTCCTTTTACATGTTTCTCCTTCTGCTAGACGGAAATAATTTAACACATATAAGGCTTTATTCAAACGTTCTTGGGGTGGTGTGGTAGCCTCTCCCCCTTTTTGTTTTTGCAATAAACACTTCAGGGAATGATTCATTCGTTCAACAATAGCTTGTCCAGTTGGGGGATGTGGTATTCCAGTAACATGCGTCACTCCCCATTGAGCAAGAAATGGTTGGCTTGACTGGGCTACATAACAAGGACCATTATCGGTTTTAATTTGTAGGGGTATACCATGGGCTGCGAATGCAGCTCGCAAATGCTTTTGTACATGCCTACTAGTTTCTCCTGTTTGTGCAGTGGCCCAAACTACTGCAGAATAGCAATCAATTGAAACATGAACATATTTAAATCTTCCAAAGTCAGCAACATGTGTCACATCCATCTGCCATAGTTGTAGCGAAGGCAATCCTCCGGGACTAACCGTAATCGCGATTCCTGGGCCTATTTGTTGACAATCAGCACAAGTCTGTATAATAGCTCTAGCGTCACCTGCACTTAGATTAAATTGTCTCGCTAAAACTTTGGCAGATTGATGGAAAAAGGCATGAGAGGCTTGCGCTTGACCTAAACAGTCCGGAGCAGGTCCAGCCCATACTGCGGCAGTCAGCCGATCAGCTCTTGCATTTCCTTCCACCAATTCCCCTGGAAGGTTGGTATGGCTGCGTATATGCATAACGTAATAAGGGTGTCGTCTTTTCTGCAATAAAAACCAAAGCGTTCTAAATTGTTGGTATAGCTGTTCCTGCTCTACCTGTCTGAGGATTCAACCTTCCAATCTTTGGAGTACTCCAACTACATATAAAGAATCAGTAATTATATTCACAGGTTCTTCAGACCATAATTTAAAGGCTTCAATTACTGCCTGTAGTTCTACCCTTTGAACTGATCCTGGCACGACAAGTACCCGTTCTTTCCATTCTCCGTGCTCTCGCCGTACTATTGCTGCCTTGCCTGTTTTCCCACCACCATCCGTAAATACTGTAGCACCTTGAACTGGATATTGACTACACTTTGATTTTTTTCTACTTCATGTTTGTGGGGGTTTTTTTTTTTGTTTTTTTTTTTTAAAGGTAAACATTTTGTGTGATGGATAATGAATCTAAATGTCACCCTCAAATTCTGCTAATGCAGTTTGCAAGGGAACAGAGTGCTGCAAAGCCCAAGTTGAATATTCTTGTTGTAATGCTACTAAAATCGTTTTCAGGTCCTTTGCCGATATATCAATAATTCTGTTGCGCCCTTTCATAATCAAATTTGCAAAACACTCTACTTTCGTGGTGATGGTTTTTCTGTGCTACTGAGGCAAAAAGACCCACTCTAAAATTTTCAATGGGTCCGCTTTTGATTCTAGCTTTGTTATCCACTGTATTATAAGCGCATAGGGATGTCGCTCATGATTGATTACTGCCAAAGTGATCCCTATCAAGGGGTCTATCCTAGAACTAAATGCTTGAGTTACCTTTTCAGAAATGTTTGCTACTGCTTCCCAGGCTTCCTTGGTCAATTGCCGAGGAGAGTTCAACCTGCTATCCCCTCGCAAGAGCTGAACCAGGGGCTCCATATCTTGGTTTGTGATCCCACAAATCGGTCGAATCCAGTTAACGTCTCCTACCAATTTTTGTACATCATTTAATGTTTTAATCTGAATTCTTAATTCAACCTTCTGGGGGGTTACCGACGTTTCAGTGATCATCCACCCCAAGTACCTCCAAGGCACTTCAGCTTGTATCTTTTCTGGTGCCACTTGCAGCCCACTTTGTCTGAAAAGCTCAACGAGCTTTGCAATTATAGCTTAGAGCTCGCATTTGTCTGGCATGCAGCGCATCGTAGATGTTTGAATGGTCATCTCTTGCAGTGTTGGGCTAGGTGGTGCCTGCAGCTCCACTGTTGAGAGCTCTGTTTGCACGGAGTTGGCTTTTGGGCTTTCATCCCCATGTCCTTAACAGTCTTAGGTCTTAAAGCTCAGCTTCTCATGCATCCTTCGTTCTGGTTTTGACGTGAGCTTTCTCTCTCGGGCCACAGCCATCGCCTCTCTTTCCTGGGGCTGCTCTAAAGCATCCGCACCTGTGTGGTGTCACAGGGTTTCTCTGCCGGCATCATCGTCTGTATGGGAGTCATCCTTGTCGCTTGCCATCTTCTTGTGCCTCCGTCATGTTTGTGGCGTCCATGCTCGGCGTTGCTGTGTGGTTGGAGCTGCCCTGCCCAGGGGTGTAGAAACACTAAAGATGTGGGTAGCATAGCTTTACAGTGGTGTGATATTATGTTGACGTGCCCTGATAGTTCTGGAAAGCACTGTATGGTCTATCTCTGGACAAGTAGCTGTAGATAGCTGGAACAGAGTTATTTTCATCATGTTTTCCAGGTGCCAGAGCTTGGACTCTGGCCTTCTGGGAGCAGCGGTTTCTGTGGTGGTCAAGTGGGTCAAAGCTTGCATGTGCCTTAGCTTGTATACGTGGGGCTCAATACCTGGGCTTTGTTTTTTTGGTTTTTTTTTAGATCTATCTAGAAGGCATATACAGAAAGACGACAGACCTTTTGTCTCGTCAAGCTGTCGGTCAGCATCCAGGCGAATTGCTTTATGCGGTTTGTTTGGGTTTTTTAGATGCGGAGCAATGAGCCATGTGCCAAAGGGTGATGGAAGAGGTGAGCAGAGTGCCAGATGGAGGCAGGCTGGCATCTGATGTTTGAGAACTGGCGTGACTGTCAGTGGATCTTGACTAGCTTATTTGGTGTCTTGTAGGTCAGAATCAATGTGTGAGGTGGGATATCCGCACCGGAGCGGTCTTTGGCAAGGTGAGACATGACCAGTGTGCTAAATCAGCAATTTACTGACGTGTCATAATATACACGTAGCTAGAATCATTACCCTGTTGGTGTTCCGCGGGCGGCGGCCAGGCCTCAGCACAGCAAACTGAAGAGTCTGTCTCCGAGCAGCCTAGGTGAAGGAGCGGGAGAGAGGAAGTGCCACGAGCGGGCTGAGGACTTGGGCAGTATCTTGGTGCCATACTTTTTTCTCTGTGTTTTGGAGAGGTGAAGCCACACAGCAATTGCTAGTCTGAGAAGAGGCAAGTGGCTCATTACGCGGTCCGGCTGGGCTCGAATCGCTGAGGATCATGTGACTACTCGGTTGAGTGTTTGTCTTTGGTCTTTACAGGCACCGTGAGGGCTTTCCTCAAACGGCCGAGGATTTAAGTTGAGTCAACAGAGGAGAGAGGAGCATCAGGGCAGGAACTGCAGAGCGGGTTATGGCTCCAGAGCAGGATGAGTGCTTTATCTCTTGGGTTCTCTCGCTTCTGTAGGATATGCCAGCTGCAACATCTGATTTTTTTGGGGGGGAGGAGCAGCGTGGCACTTCTGAGGAGTGTGTCATCGTGGCAGTCAATGCCAGCCGGCCTGTCAGTGACTAGCGGTGCTCTGTCTTGCGGGTGATTAAGAGGAACCAGGTGAATGCAGGAGCATCCCAGTTACAGGAAGCGCTGCTGCTGAGCATGGATTCTGGACCCTGCCCTCCGAAGGGTAAGTGGCAAAAGCGGTGGATGGTGTGGGGCCGGGAGGGTGGTTTAACGACTGTTGCGGAGAGGGCTGCTTAGGCTCCGTTATGTCTGGGGGTGGATAGAGGGCCTGGGGTCCAACCCGCAGGATGTGAACTTTCTGGCCTATGTCTGTGTCCTAGCATCATTAGTGTTGTCTGCGTTCGGTCTCCTGTATGGTGCTTTCCGGGGGTCTCTACTGCCCCACGGGCTCTCGGCATTTGGCACCCACCTCAGTAGGTGTCTGTGGGTTCTCTAATGCCTCGCTGCTTTGGCGTAGAGCCCATTGAGCACTTCTCGTCTTGTGATCAGAGCTTAAAGCGCATCTTGCATCACAGAAGTTTCTGGAGGGTCGCCTTTGTGGAGGCGATCTGGGTTGCCATGACAGCTCTGCTCTGGTAAGTTCTGTTTCCACAGAGATCCCCTGCAGCATTTCATCCCTGCACCCTTACGGGTGTAGGTCTTAAAGCCTGGCATTGCATACATCAAATATTCCAGTTCTGTGTTGTGTTCCAGCAGTCTGCATAGGTTTTGGCTACCGTCTGAGACCGCCTCACTTTGTGCTTTGTTTTGTGCCGTATCGCTCCGTGTTTGGTCTCGTATCGTGTCGTAACCCTCCGTGCTCGTATCGACTGCCATTTGAGACACTGTTGCCTCGCCCGGCCCGGCGTAACTTTTTTGTATTGCGCGCGCTCTGTATTTGGGTTCGTATGGCCTCGCGTCACCGTTTGTATTCTGTCGCTCTCCGTTTGAATTTTGTAACGCATCGTTTGGCTCGTACGCTATTGCTCCGCACTAATTTCGACCGACCGCTCGAGTCTATCTCGCATCGTACGGCCCTGCATCACGTTCTGCATCGTATCGTGCCACATTTGAACTTGTATGGCCTCATGTCATAACTTGCTTTGTAGTTGAATTTTGTAACGCATCGGTCGGCTCTGTACGGGTGTTTTACCATATTCCTCCGCGCTCATATCGAGCGCCGCTCAAGACAGTCTTGTGTCATACGGCTCCGTGTCGCGACTTGAATTATATCGTTCCACGTGTATATAGACTGTCCTTTGAGAGACTCTTGGCCCTGTATTGTGTTTGGTCTTCCATTGCAGTGCTCTGTATTGTATTTTGCCTTGACTGCGATCTATGAGCACGTTGCATCGTACAGCATTATGTTTGCACACGCATCGTACGGCTGTCTTTATGTTGGTATCGTATGGCATTGCAGAGCCAGCATAGAGGGTTTAAGTGACCTTGAGGTCTCTGTGTATGTGGGTGGGAGTTGAGCAGATCACAGTTCGTGAGGTAGCATGAGCAAAGTCTCTAAGTTGGCAATGGTTTTCCTGATTTTTTTGCAGGCACCTTGTAGCAAGCCTGTGGAAACGGTTGAGGAATTGAGGTCCGAGGAGCAGCGTGTGACAGGCATCAGAGCGATCTGTCACTTTAGGGCAGATCTAGCATTGCGCTGCTCTGGATTTTCAGGTGCCACAGAGGTCTCTGACTGTGAAGCGTTATCTTTGGAATCAGAGAGGAGCAGATGAGCAGAGCTGCGGAGCTTCGTTCTCTCACAGACAAGGTGTGCGTTCAACAGCTTTGGATTTTGTGTTTGCGAGCGGCAGAGCGGCACGAAGCGATTAACGGCATCTTGCATTTAGTGACACGTCCGCTACCGAGGATGGCCATTGACAATGGACCGTGACCAGAGGCACCACAAAAGCAACGCGGCGCAGCAAAAATCCGCAGGTCGTGGAGACCGAGCGCGTCTAAACGTCGGCGTAACGGGAGGGTAGCTTGCGGGGAATTGGTCTTGTGCGGGCGGAGGGAGCGATACGCATCACGATGCATGTGCTGGCAAAACAGCTCTGGGATGAGTGGGAAGGGTCGTGTGGAACGTCTAGTGTGTGTTCGTAAGCGTACCTTATCAAACATCTCGGTGTGTGTTTTGGCACTTGCATCCAAGGTGCCTCGGGCATACTCACATCCTACTGTGATGTGCGGTAGCCATCAGTCATGCCCACACAGGCTCGAGTCATCGGTCTAGCGCCAATCGACCGCATCTTTTTGTGGTGTGACGTAGAAGCATGATGCTGTCGGTGTAGTTTAGCATAGTAGGTGCTTTTGGTCAGTCTGTCTTGTGGCTGTTGCTCGGGCTTTGCCCTCAGCTCTCACGTCTGACTTTCTTGAGAGTTTTTCCAGGGGTTTATTCCTAGCGGTGGGGTCGTCTTAGGTCTCCAGAGTATGGCATTCTTGCACAGCAGAGCCACGCCAGAGTTTGTGCTGTGCGTCCTCAGCACCATTGTGCTTACCGTCAGGCTCTGTCGGCTTGGCATTAAGTCTCCCCTGTGTGGTATTCTAGCACCTTTAGGTAACGTTTGTGGAGCGTGTATATGTGTATTTGAGGTGGAGCCGCATTGCCTCTGTGTAGTAACTCTTGTCAGGATGGAATAGTCAAAGCACAGGAGGATAATGTGTCAATTAGCATGGCCTGTTTGGGTGGAGGTTGTATGGCCCGCTTCTGGGGGCAGCCAGTAGCTATCGGCAAGCGGGCCGTAGAGTCTCTTACGTAGCATTTTGCAGGAGGCACGGGGTGACGCGTGTCCCCGGGGCATATTCTCGAGCCGATCGTGCCAGAGCGGACAATTCAAAGGGAAGAGGAGCAGCAGGGGCACACCTAGGGAAGCATCTTTCTTGGTTTCTGGTTACAAAGGCTGATGCTATAGAATCATGTGGAGCGGTGATGTCTAGAGGGATGTGGTGAGGCAGTTCCCGGCATGATTGGGGTGGACCCCTTAGATATGGGGTGATCTGCCATCGTGGTTGGTGGGTGGTGAAACGGACACGTTGGAGGTGGGGGGGTGGGGGGTGGGTCTAACCTGGTATGTGTGGCTTTTTTGTTTTAGGTTATATGTAATACAGACAGGAGATCAATTTTTTATTTAAAAAAAAAAAAAAACAAACCCCAGCCGGGCGATTTTTTTTTTTTTTTCCCTCGGCTGGGGTTTTTTTTCCCCAGTCCCGGCCGCTCTGCGAGGCGATGTTCATCGCCAATGTTTGGACGCAGGTCGTGCTCGGGCCGGGGTTTTTGCAGGCAGGGTGATCGGTTTTTGAGGCTCCCGGAAGCGGCGTTCCCGAGGAGCCCCGTAGATGTGGGCCACGGCTCATTGCGGCAGGCAGGCGGCAGAACGGATGAGCCGAGAGTCAGGGGTGGTTTGTGTGATAGCCAAATGGGCGGTGTTTTGAATGTGTTTTAACACTGTATGATTTGTGTTTGTGTATGTTTTTCTAATTTGTCCTTGCAGCTTGTAAGTGGAAGAGAGATTTTTTTAGACATGTAGAGAATAAGCAAACTAGAATCCCAGCTGAGGTTATTCTTGAGGGGTTCAGGCTGAGGTTTTTGCAGGCAGGGTGACTTTTTCAAGGCTCTTGCGGAATGCCGTTCCTGGGGAACGTTCCTCTGGAACGTGGTTGGTGCCTGTCGTTGCAGGACAGTATGTTGTTAAGCTGCCGGTTGCAGTCGCAGGGTGTGGGGGGTCATCGGCTGTTATTGAAAAGGACCGGATTGTGAAGCAGGGAGGCCTAACTGTATTTTGTATTAGTAGCATTGTAAATTCTTTTGACGGGTGTTGTGGTTTGTGATGTAATGTTGTTTGTCAATTGTTGTTTTAGCAGGGCCCATCGGGACGAGCGGAACGGTCTCACGCTCTGCCTGGGAATACCGATCGCGGAGACGTCGCCTCAGAGATGAAAACAGATATGTGTGAAGCAACAGACGGAGTACCTAATGGGAATGAGAATCGTGCAAGCCACTACAGGAAGAATCACAGGCACTAAATCGTTGCAACTGCTATTAACGTAAGGATGAGTTTTTAGAGGTTGTGTGTGTGTGTATAAGAAGCACGAGTGAAAACTGAGTAAATGTTCAAGTAATTGCTACCCTTATGGTAAGGAAGAAAGTATTTTTAATATTGGTAGTACAAGTAAATTTTTGAGGCCAGGTGTAAATAATGCTGTTAGAAGGCTTGCTTGGAGTTAGTTGTGGGTCAATGGAAACACACCAAAAAAAAAAATTAACAGAACCACTCTAGGCAGTAAAGTATCCCAATCAAAATCACTGTGGTAACGGAAAAAGGAAACGACAGTACAAAGCTAAGCGAGCGTCTGTCACGCACACAGGTAAACAGAGGCGCCGGGGAAAAGAAAGAGGAGAACTTGTGCAGGCATAGGCAGCTCTCAACTGGGACTCCCAAAGTAATGGAAATAAAGTTTGTAAGTGATTCTTTGAGCGAAAGAATCTCCTGCAGCTCTGGGAGAGTTGTTAACTGCTACGCGTACCTCTAGATAGTGATATGTTAAAAGGAAGCATGTGCATTACTAGCTGTGTAAAGTAGATTTTTGTAAATTTGCATAGTTTTAAAGAAATGTAGATGACTACTTGAGCATAACTGGTGTCCAAAGAAAACAGCACTGTTAGACAATAGCGGGATGGAATTACATCTGAGGAGTAAGAGAAGGAGAATGTCAAGCTTAGGCAGTAATGGTGGAATGTTACATCAGTCTATAAAATCACCTTAACTGCTGTGAGAGCTCCTAATGATAGTTGAAAGAGTACTTCTTAGACCCCCAGAGGTAGGTAGAAAAATGTCCAACCAATAAAGATTAATTTGCTCTCTTGTGTTCTCTCGATTTTTTTTTTTTGTCTGTCTCTGCCTTTTGTCTGTGTCTTTGTTGCCCTTGCATCTTTTTTGTTGGTCTTTCTCAGGCTTGTTTTTGTGTGTGTCTCATGTTTTGTTTTACATTTTTTCTGCATAGTTTTGTCTTTGGGGTTTTTTGGTTTCTGTCATCTTGTCTGTGAATTCAGTTGGTTTGGTGTCTTGTCATTGATTTAGGGGATTTTTTTTTTGGTGTCTGTCTTTTTGTCTTTCATGTTCTTATGTTTGAGGCAGACATCAATGAAAACATGATTTAGCAGCAGTAGAAAACGGCACCTCCCTGGGACTAATTATTCATTTAAATGAATAATATATTAAACTTCAACAAATTGCTCCCAGGGAGGTGCCGTTTTCTACTGCTGCACCAGACTTATTATATTTCGATTTTTTTATACTGACCAAGAAACACACCCTAGGTATACATAGTACCCCGTATTCCAGTTGGGAGTAATCCATAAGCAATCCACACCATAACAATTATGCATTACTCCCAATTAGAATATAGGGTAACCTCTAACTACACAAATACGTCAATTATGTATGCAAATGAGGTACCTTTTTCATTTCCTTTCACACTCCAGAACACCACACGACGACGCATCTCTCTACGCTCCCAAACCACGAACTAACACCCAAGCTCCATCTCTCTGTACGACGGGCCACCCCAGCCAGCCGACAGATCTATCTCTACACCCCCGGAGGACTTCGGCGACCGCAAATGGCTGCCCAGCTCCACCTCGATGCACCATGGGCCTCCGTAGCCCTCCCGGAGGACTGCTCGCTGATACGGAAGTCCTCCGGGGCCCGGAAGTGCCCCTCTGCTCGCCCCGGAGGACTGCTCGCCGATACGGAAGTCCTCCGGGGCCCGGAAGTCCCCCTCTGCTCGCCGCGGAGGGTTAGGACCTGACGTTACGTGGTTCCCGGCTAGGGTTTAGGTCATTAGCGTTGGGTTTGGGGTTAGGGTTAGGGTCGTTAGGGTTAGGGGGTTAGGGCCGTTAGGGTTAGGGCCATTAGGGTTAGGGGTTGGGGTTCGGGTTGTTAGCGGTTGGGGTTAGGGTGGTTACGGTAAGGGTTGGGGTGGGGTTGGGGTTGGGGTTAGGGGGTTGGGGTTAGGGGTTAGGGTTGGGGTTAGGGTTGGGGTTAGGGGGTTAGGGGGTTGGGGTTGGGGGGGGTTGGGTGTGGGTTGGGGGTGGGGGTTAGGGTTAGGCGGTTGGGGTTGGGGGGGGTTGGGTGTGGGTTGGGGGTGGGGGTTAGGGTTAGGGGGTTGGGGTTAGGGGGTTCGGGTAAGGGTTGGGATTAGGGGGTTGGGGTTAGGGGGTTGGGGTTAGGGGTTAGGGGGTTAGGCTTAGAGGGTTAGGCTTAGGGGGTTGGGGTTAGGGGTTAGGGGGTTAGGGTTAGGGGGTTAGGGTTAGGGGGTTGGGGTTAGGGGTTAGGGTTAGGGGGTTAGGCTTAGGGGGCTGGGGTTAGGGTGGGGGTTAGGGTTAGGGGGTTAGGGTCAGGGGGTTGGGGTTAGGGGGTTCGGGTAAGGGTTGGGGTTAGGGGTTAGGATTAGGGGGTTAGGGTTGGGGTTGGGCTTAGGGGGTTAGGGTTAGGGTTTAGGGTGGGGGTTAGGGTTTAGGGGTTAGGGTTTAGGGGTTAGGGTTAGGGGTTAGTGGTTGGGGTTAGGGGATTAGGGTTAGGGGTTAGTGGTTGGGGTTAGGGGTTAGGCTTAGGGGTTAGGGTTGTGGTTAGGTGTTAGGGTTAGGGGGTGGGGGTTAGGAGGTTGGGGTTAGGGGTTAGGGTTAGGGGGTTTGGGTTAGGGTGGGGGTTAGGGTTAGGGGGTTAGGGTTTAGGGGTTAGGGTTAGGGGTTAGGGTTATGGTTTAGGGTTAGGGGTTAGGGTTAGGGCATTAGGGTTATGCGGGAGAAGGATGGACTTCACAACTCTATGAGAGTTATATTCCAAAGCCGTTTATTGTCTTGTCTGACTCCAATATATATCATAGTCTTTGTTTAGTCACTGCGTACAGACTCATGATTGGTTACAGCTTGTTACACGCATTCTTGCAATTGGTTATATACAAAATATCACGCGCTGTCCACGCGCCTCTCACACAGTCAGGATTCGCCGCCTGCAGGTGTTCCTGCACTCCTTTGCTGCTGCTTAGTTGTTTTCCACAGCTCCTTCTCCTCAAGGCCGAGCCGAGCAGATATCCAGCTGTTTACCAGCTTCTCAGTGCCACAGCTCCTTCTTCTTAAGGTCGAGCCGTGCAGATCAACACCACAGCTCCTTCTCCTTAAGGTCGAGCCCTTGCAGGGTGATCCCAACATCTCCCCCTTTTTGTTTATCTATAAACAAAACCTGATGGATCATTTGCAACCCAACGACTGTGAGGAAGATGGACCATCTGTGCATTCTTGTATCGTCCTGTGCCGTGAACTCAGCCCAGCAGTCGGTAGGTGCCAGCTTTACGTGGGCGTCCCCACGGAGGCAACGGTGGCCTTGCCGTACACCGATCCCCCTGCTCTTCGGGAAATCCCGGTATTTATACCTTTGCCAAGGAACGAGTTTCGACACACGTGGCCAGCGAGTGTCAGAACATGCCTCGGTTGCCACCTCTCAACACAGGGAGCCTATGGCGCATGTGCCCGCTGGCCAGACGTGCTGCACGCGCCACAGCCACCCCGTCTGTTGGTTCGTAGGTTTTGTTTACACGGCATCTTGCCATAATCCAGCAGTCACATATCAACTATGCTTAAATTAATAGCAGAATGTTACAAGGCAAACAATTCTAGCTGTACTACTCCTAGCGATAGAAGCTACTTCTAGTGATGGAAAAAGTGCTTGTATAAAGCTATGAAAACCAATATTATATCTTACCAAAGGATTTGTAGTTCTAGAGCGGTTTGCCCTAAAAGCTTTCCATGTTCCTCTCATGATACTGCTAATTTCAGTGTGATTTACCCATACATTTTCTTTTGGCTGAGGTGGCATCCAGATTGCGATGACACCTGGTAGTGTCAAGATGTGTCCGACGACGACGATGGTGACTGTTTCACCCATGGTTTTACCCATTTTGCGGGTACCAAACAAGTTCCAGAATCTGTAATGACACAAGCATAACCTCGTCCCCAGGTTAGCAGTTGAAAAGGTCCTTCCCACATATTCTTTTCCAAATTTTTAACTTTTACTTGCACATTTTGTGTTAACGCAAACAGACTTCCTGTCATTCCTTTTACATGTTTCTCCTTCTGCTAGACGGAAATAATTTAACACATATAAGGCTTTATTCAAACGTTCTTGGGGTGGTGTGGTAGCCTCTCCCCCTTTTTGTTTTTGCAATAAACACTTCAGGGAATGATTCATTCGTTCAACAATAGCTTGTCCAGTTGGGGGATGTGGTATTCCAGTAACATGCGTCACTCCCCATTGAGCAAGAAATGGTTGGCTTGACTGGGCTACATAACAAGGACCATTATCGGTTTTAATTTGTAGGGGTATACCATGGGCTGCGAATGCAGCTCGCAAATGCTTTTGTACATGCCTACTAGTTTCTCCTGTTTGTGCAGTGGCCCAAACTACTGCAGAATAGCAATCAATTGAAACATGAACATATTTAAATCTTCCAAAGTCAGCAACATGTGTCACATCCATCTGCCATAGTTGTAGCGAAGGCAATCCTCCGGGACTAACCGTAATCGCGATTCCTGGGCCTATTTGTTGACAATCAGCACAAGTCTGTATAATAGCTCTAGCGTCACCTGCACTTAGATTAAATTGTCTCGCTAAAACTTTGGCAGATTGATGGAAAAAGGCATGAGAGGCTTGCGCTTGACCTAAACAGTCCGGAGCAGGTCCAGCCCATACTGCGGCAGTCAGCCGATCAGCTCTTGCATTTCCTTCCACCAATTCCCCTGGAAGGTTGGTATGGCTGCGTATATGCATAACGTAATAAGGGTGTCGTCTTTTCTGCAATAAAAACCAAAGCGTTCTAAATTGTTGGTATAGCTGTTCCTGCTCTACCTGTCTGAGGATTCAACCTTCCAATCTTTGGAGTACTCCAACTACATATAAAGAATCAGTAATTATATTCACAGGTTCTTCAGACCATAATTTAAAGGCTTCAATTACTGCCTGTAGTTCTACCCTTTGAACTGATCCTGGCACGACAAGTACCCGTTCTTTCCATTCTCCGTGCTCTCGCCGTACTATTGCTGCCTTGCCTGTTTTCCCACCACCATCCGTAAATACTGTAGCACCTTGAACTGGATATTGACTACACTTTGATTTTTTTCTACTTCATGTTTGTGGGGGTTTTTTTGTTTTTTTGTTTTTTTTAAAGGTAAACATTTTGTGTGATGGATAATGAATCTAAATGTCACCCTCAAATTCTGCTAATGCAGTTTGCAAGGGAACAGAGTGCTGCAAAGCCCAAGTTGAATATTCTTGTTGTAATGCTACTAAAATCGTTTTCAGGTCCTTTGCCGATATATCAATAATTCTGTTGCGCCCTTTCATAATCAAATTTGCAAAACACTCTACTTTCGTGGTGATGGTTTTTCTGTGCTACTGAGGCAAAAAGACCCACTCTAAAATTTTCAATGGGTCCGCTTTTGATTCTAGCTTTGTTATCCACTGTATTATAAGCGCATAGGGATGTCGCTCATGATTGATTACTGCCAAAGTGATCCCTATCAAGGGGTCTATCCTAGAACTAAATGCTTGAGTTACCTTTTCAGAAATGTTTGCTACTGCTTCCCAGGCTTCCTTGGTCAATTGCCGAGGAGAGTTCAACCTGCTATCCCCTCGCAAGAGCTGAACCAGGGGCTCCATATCTTGGTTTGTGATCCCACAAATCGGTCGAATCCAGTTAACGTCTCCTACCAATTTTTGTACATCATTTAATGTTTTAATCTGAATTCTTAATTCAACCTTCTGGGGGGTTACCGACGTTTCAGTGATCATCCACCCCAAGTACCTCCAAGGCACTTCAGCTTGTATCTTTTCTGGTGCCACTTGCAGCCCACTTTGTCTGAAAAGCTCAACGAGCTTTGCAATTATAGCTTAGAGCTCGCATTTGTCTGGCATGCAGCGCATCGTAGATGTTTGAATGGTCATCTCTTGCAGTGTTGGGCTAGGTGGTGCCTGCAGCTCCACTGTTGAGAGCTCTGTTTGCACGGAGTTGGCTTTTGGGCTTTCATCCCCATGTCCTTAACAGTCTTAGGTCTTAAAGCTCAGCTTCTCATGCATCCTTCGTTCTGGTTTTGACGTGAGCTTTCTCTCTCGGGCCACAGCCATCGCCTCTCTTTCCTGGGGCTGCTCTAAAGCATCCGCACCTGTGTGGTGTCACAGGGTTTCTCTGCCGGCATCATCGTCTGTATGGGAGTCATCCTTGTCGCTTGCCATCTTCTTGTGCCTCCGTCATGTTTGTGGCGTCCATGCTCGGCGTTGCTGTGTGGTTGGAGCTGCCCTGCCCAGGGGTGTAGAAACACTAAAGATGTGGGTAGCATAGCTTTACAGTGGTGTGATATTATGTTGACGTGCCCTGATAGTTCTGGAAAGCACTGTATGGTCTATCTCTGGACAAGTAGCTGTAGATAGCTGGAACAGAGTTATTTTCATCATGTTTTCCAGGTGCCAGAGCTTGGACTCTGGCCTTCTGGGAGCAGCGGTTTCTGTGGTGGTCAAGTGGGTCAAAGCTTGCATGTGCCTTAGCTTGTATACGTGGGGCTCAATACCTGGGCTTTGTTTTTTTGGTTTTTTTTTAGATCTATCTAGAAGGCATATACAGAAAGACGACAGACCTTTTGTCTCGTCAAGCTGTCGGTCAGCATCCAGGCGAATTGCTTTATGCGGTTTGTTTGGGTTTTTTAGATGCGGAGCAATGAGCCATGTGCCAAAGGGTGATGGAAGAGGTGAGCAGAGTGCCAGATGGAGGCAGGCTGGCATCTGATGTTTGAGAACTGGCGTGACTGTCAGTGGATCTTGACTAGCTTATTTGGTGTCTTGTAGGTCAGAATCAATGTGTGAGGTGGGATATCCGCACCGGAGCGGTCTTTGGCAAGGTGAGACATGACCAGTGTGCTAAATCAGCAATTTACTGACGTGTCATAATATACACGTAGCTAGAATCATTACCCTGTTGGTGTTCCGCGGGCGGCGGCCAGGCCTCAGCACAGCAAACTGAAGAGTCTGTCTCCGAGCAGCCTAGGTGAAGGAGCGGGAGAGAGGAAGTGCCACGAGCGGGCTGAGGACTTGGGCAGTATCTTGGTGCCATACTTTTTTCTCTGTGTTTTGGAGAGGTGAAGCCACACAGCAATTGCTAGTCTGAGAAGAGGCAAGTGGCTCATTACGCGGTCCGGCTGGGCTCGAATCGCTGAGGATCATGTGACTACTCGGTTGAGTGTTTGTCTTTGGTCTTTACAGGCACCGTGAGGGCTTTCCTCAAACGGCCGAGGATTTAAGTTGAGTCAACAGAGGAGAGAGGAGCATCAGGGCAGGAACTGCAGAGCGGGTTATGGCTCCAGAGCAGGATGAGTGCTTTATCTCTTGGGTTCTCTCGCTTCTGTAGGATATGCCAGCTGCAACATCTGATTTTTTTGGGGGGGAGGAGCAGCGTGGCACTTCTGAGGAGTGTGTCATCGTGGCAGTCAATGCCAGCCGGCCTGTCAGTGACTAGCGGTGCTCTGTCTTGCGGGTGATTAAGAGGAACCAGGTGAATGCAGGAGCATCCCAGTTACAGGAAGCGCTGCTGCTGAGCATGGATTCTGGACCCTGCCCTCCGAAGGGTAAGTGGCAAAAGCGGTGGATGGTGTGGGGCCGGGAGGGTGGTTTAACGACTGTTGCGGAGAGGGCTGCTTAGGCTCCGTTATGTCTGGGGGTGGATAGAGGGCCTGGGGTCCAACCCGCAGGATGTGAACTTTCTGGCCTATGTCTGTGTCCTAGCATCATTAGTGTTGTCTGCGTTCGGTCTCCTGTATGGTGCTTTCCGGGGGTCTCTACTGCCCCACGGGCTCTCGGCATTTGGCACCCACCTCAGTAGGTGTCTGTGGGTTCTCTAATGCCTCGCTGCTTTGGCGTAGAGCCCATTGAGCACTTCTCGTCTTGTGATCAGAGCTTAAAGCGCATCTTGCATCACAGAAGTTTCTGGAGGGTCGCCTTTGTGGAGGCGATCTGGGTTGCCATGACAGCTCTGCTCTGGTAAGTTCTGTTTCCACAGAGATCCCCTGCAGCATTTCATCCCTGCACCCTTACGGGTGTAGGTCTTAAAGCCTGGCATTGCATACATCAAATATTCCAGTTCTGTGTTGTGTTCCAGCAGTCTGCATAGGTTTTGGCTACCGTCTGAGACCGCCTCACTTTGTGCTTTGTTTTGTGCCGTATCGCTCCGTGTTTGGTCTCGTATCGTGTCGTAACCCTCCGTGCTCGTATCGACTGCCATTTGAGACACTGTTGCCTCGCCCGGCCCGGCGTAACTTTTTTGTATTGCGCGCGCTCTGTATTTGGGTTCGTATGGCCTCGCGTCACCGTTTGTATTCTGTCGCTCTCCGTTTGAATTTTGTAACGCATCGTTTGGCTCGTACGCTATTGCTCCGCACTAATTTCGACCGACCGCTCGAGTCTATCTCGCATCGTACGGCCCTGCATCACGTTCTGCATCGTATCGTGCCACATTTGAACTTGTATGGCCTCATGTCATAACTTGCTTTGTAGTTGAATTTTGTAACGCATCGGTCGGCTCTGTACGGGTGTTTTACCATATTCCTCCGCGCTCATATCGAGCGCCGCTCAAGACAGTCTTGTGTCATACGGCTCCGTGTCGCGACTTGAATTATATCGTTCCACGTGTATATAGACTGTCCTTTGAGAGACTCTTGGCCCTGTATTGTGTTTGGTCTTCCATTGCAGTGCTCTGTATTGTATTTTGCCTTGACTGCGATCTATGAGCACGTTGCATCGTACAGCATTATGTTTGCACACGCATCGTACGGCTGTCTTTATGTTGGTATCGTATGGCATTGCAGAGCCAGCATAGAGGGTTTAAGTGACCTTGAGGTCTCTGTGTATGTGGGTGGGAGTTGAGCAGATCACAGTTCGTGAGGTAGCATGAGCAAAGTCTCTAAGTTGGCAATGGTTTTCCTGATTTTTTTGCAGGCACCTTGTAGCAAGCCTGTGGAAACGGTTGAGGAATCGAGGTCCGAGGAGCAGCGTGTGACAGGCATCAGAGCGATCTGTCACTTTAGGGCAGATCTAGCATTGCGCTGCTCTGGATTTTCAGGTGCCACAGAGGTCTCTGACTGTGAAGCGTTATCTTTGGAATCAGAGAGGAGCAGATGAGCAGAGCTGCGGAGCTTCGTTCTCTCACAGACAAGGTGTGCGTTCAACAGCTTTGGATTTTGTGTTTGCGAGCGGCAGAGCGGCACGAAGCGATTAACGGCATCTTGCATTTAGTGACACGTCCGCTACCGAGGATGGCCATTGACAATGGACCGTGACCAGAGGCACCACAAAAGCAACGCGGCGCAGCAAAAATCCGCAGGTCGTGGAGACCGAGCGCGTCTAAACGTCGGCGTAACGGGAGGGTAGCTTGCGGGGAATTGGTCTTGTGCGGGCGGAGGGAGCGATACGCATCACGATGCATGTGCTGGCAAAACAGCTCTGGGATGAGTGGGAAGGGTCGTGTGGAACGTCTAGTGTGTGTTCGTAAGCGTACCTTATCAAACATCTCGGTGTGTGTTTTGGCACTTGCATCCAAGGTGCCTCGGGCATACTCACATCCTACTGTGATGTGCGGTAGCCATCAGTCATGCCCACACAGGCTCGAGTCATCGGTCTAGCGCCAATCGACCGCATCTTTTTGTGGTGTGACGTAGAAGCATGATGCTGTCGGTGTAGTTTAGCATAGTAGGTGCTTTTGGTCAGTCTGTCTTGTGGCTGTTGCTCGGGCTTTGCCCTCAGCTCTCACGTCTGACTTTCTTGAGAGTTTTTCCAGGGGTTTATTCCTAGCGGTGGGGTCGTCTTAGGTCTCCAGAGTATGGCATTCTTGCACAGCAGAGCCACGCCAGAGTTTGTGCTGTGCGTCCTCAGCACCATTGTGCTTACCGTCAGGCTCTGTCGGCTTGGCATTAAGTCTCCCCTGTGTGGTATTCTAGCACCTTTAGGTAACGTTTGTGGAGCGTGTATATGTGTATTTGAGGTGGAGCCGCATTGCCTCTGTGTAGTAACTCTTGTCAGGATGGAATAGTCAAAGCACAGGAGGATAATGTGTCAATTAGCATGGCCTGTTTGGGTGGAGGTTGTATGGCCCGCTTCTGGGGGCAGCCAGTAGCTATCGGCAAGCGGGCCGTAGAGTCTCTTACGTAGCATTTTGCAGGAGGCACGGGGTGACGCGTGTCCCCGGGGCATATTCTCGAGCCGATCGTGCCAGAGCGGACAATTCAAAGGGAAGAGGAGCAGCAGGGGCACACCTAGGGAAGCATCTTTCTTGGTTTCTGGTTACAAAGGCTGATGCTATAGAATCATGTGGAGCGGTGATGTCTAGAGGGATGTGGTGAGGCAGTTCCCGGCATGATTGGGGTGGACCCCTTAGATATGGGGTGATCTGCCATCGTGGTTGGTGGGTGGTGAAACGGACACGTTGGAGGTGGGGGGGTGGGGGGTGGGTCTAACCTGGTATGTGTGGCTTTTTTGTTTTAGGTTATATGTAATACAGACAGGAGATCAATTTTTTATTTAAAAAAAAAAAAAAACAAACCCCAGCCGGGCGATTTTTTTTTTTTTTTCCCTCGGCTGGGGTTTTTTTTCCCCAGTCCCAGCCGCTCTGCGAGGCGATGTTCATCGCCAATGTTTGGACGCAGGTCGTGCTCGGGCCGGGGTTTTTGCAGGCAGGGTGATCGGTTTTTGAGGCTCCCGGAAGCGGCGTTCCCGAGGAGCCCCGTAGATGTGGGCCACGGCTCATTGCGGCAGGCAGGCGGCAGAACGGATGAGCCGAGAGTCAGGGGTGGTTTGTGTGATAGCCAAATGGGCGGTGTTTTGAATGTGTTTTAACACTGTATGATTTGTGTTTGTGTATGTTTTTCTAATTTGTCCTTGCAGCTTGTAAGTGGAAGAGAGATTTTTTTAGACATGTAGAGAATAAGCAAACTAGAATCCCAGCTGAGGTTATTCTTGAGGGGTTCAGGCTGAGGTTTTTGCAGGCAGGGTGACTTTTTCAAGGCTCTTGCGGAATGCCGTTCCTGGGGAACGTTCCTCTGGAACGTGGTTGGTGCCTGTCGTTGCAGGACAGTATGTTGTTAAGCTGCCGGTTGCAGTCGCAGGGTGTGGGGGGTCATCGGCTGTTATTGAAAAGGACCGGATTGTGAAGCAGGGAGGCCTAACTGTATTTTGTATTAGTAGCATTGTAAATTCTTTTGACGGGTGTTGTGGTTTGTGATGTAATGTTGTTTGTCAATTGTTGTTTTAGCAGGGCCCATCGGGACGAGCGGAACGGTCTCACGCTCTGCCTGGGAATACCGATCGCGGAGACGTCGCCTCAGAGATGAAAACAGATATGTGTGAAGCAACAGACGGAGTACCTAATGGGAATGAGAATCGTGCAAGCCACTACAGGAAGAATCACAGGCACTAAATCGTTGCAACTGCTATTAACGTAAGGATGAGTTTTTAGAGGTTGTGTGTGTGTGTATAAGAAGCACGAGTGAAAACTGAGTAAATGTTCAAGTAATTGCTACCCTTATGGTAAGGAAGAAAGTATTTTTAATATTGGTAGTACAAGTAAATTTTTGAGGCCAGGTGTAAATAATGCTGTTAGAAGGCTTGCTTGGAGTTAGTTGTGGGTCAATGGAAACACACCAAAAAAAAAAATTAACAGAACCACTCTAGGCAGTAAAGTATCCCAATCAAAATCACTGTGGTAACGGAAAAAGGAAACGACAGTACAAAGCTAAGCGAGCGTCTGTCACGCACACAGGTAAACAGAGGCGCCGGGGAAAAGAAAGAGGAGAACTTGTGCAGGCATAGGCAGCTCTCAACTGGGACTCCCAAAGTAATGGAAATAAAGTTTGTAAGTGATTCTTTGAGCGAAAGAATCTCCTGCAGCTCTGGGAGAGTTGTTAACTGCTACGCGTACCTCTAGATAGTGATATGTTAAAAGGAAGCATGTGCATTACTAGCTGTGTAAAGTAGATTTTTGTAAATTTGCATAGTTTTAAAGAAATGTAGATGACTACTTAAGCATAACTGGTGTCCAAAGAAAACAGCACTGTTAGACAATAGCGGGATGGAATTACATCTGAGGAGTAAGAGAAGGAGAATGTCAAGCTTAGGCAGTAATGGTGGAATGTTACATCAGTCTATAAAATCACCTTAACTGCTGTGAGAGCTCCTAATGATAGTTGAAAGAGTACTTCTTAGACCCCCAGAGGTAGGTAGAAAAATGTCCAACCAATAAAGATTAATTTGCTCTCTTGTGTTCTCTCGATTTTTTTTTTTTGTCTGTCTCTGCCTTTTGTCTGTGTCTTTGTTGCCCTTGCATCTTTTTTGTTGGTCTTTCTCAGGCTTGTTTTTGTGTGTGTCTCATGTTTTGTTTTACATTTTTTCTGCATAGTTTTGTCTTTGGGGTTTTTTGGTTTCTGTCATCTTGTCTGTGAATTCAGTTGGTTTGGTGTCTTGTCATTGATTTAGGGGATTTTTTTTTTGGTGTCTGTCTTTTTGTCTTTCATGTTCTTATGTTTGAGGCAGACATCAATGAAAACATGATTTAGCAGCAGTAGAAAACGGCACCTCCCTGGGACTAATTATTCATTTAAATGAATAATATATTAAACTTCAACAAATTGCTCCCAGGGAGGTGCCGTTTTCTACTGCTGCACCAGACTTATTATATTTCGATTTTTTTATACTGACCAAGAAACACACCCTAGGTATACATAGTACCCCGTATTCCAGTTGGGAGTAATCCATAAGCAATCCACACCATAACAATTATGCATTACTCCCAATTAGAATATAGGGTAACCTCTAACTACACAAATACGTCAATTATGTATGCAAATGAGGTACCTTTTTCATTTCCTTTCACACTCCAGAACACCACACGACGACGCATCTCTCTACGCTCCCAAACCACGAACTAACACCCAAGCTCCATCTCTCTGTACGACGGGCCACCCCAGCCAGCCGACAGATCTGTCTCTACACCCCCGGAGGACTTCGGCGACCGCAAATGGCTGCCCAGCTCCACCTCGATGCACCATGGGCCTCCGTAGCCCTCCCGGAGGACTGCTCGCTGATACGGAAGTCCTCCGGGGCCCGGAAGTGCCCCTCTGCTCGCCCCGGAGGACTGCTCGCCGATACGGAAGTCCTCCGGGGCCCGGAAGTCCCCCTCTGCTCGCCGCGGAGGGTTAGGACCTGACGTTACGTGGTTCCCGGCTAGGGTTTAGGTCATTAGCGTTGGGTTTGGGGTTAGGGTTAGGGTCGTTAGGGTTAGGGGGTTAGGGCCGTTAGGGTTAGGGCCATTAGGGTTAGGGGTTGGGGTTCGGGTTGTTAGCGGTTGGGGTTAGGGTGGTTACGGTAAGGGTTGGGGTGGGGTTGGGGTTGGGGTTAGGGGGTTGGGGTTAGGGGTTAGGGTTGGGGTTAGGGTTGGGGTTAGGGGGTTAGGGGGTTGGGGTTGGGGGGGGTTGGGTGTGGGTTGGGGGTGGGGGTTAGGGTTAGGCGGTTGGGGTTGGGGGGGGTTGGGTGTGGGTTGGGGGTGGGGGTTAGGGTTAGGGGGTTGGGGTTAGGGGGTTCGGGTAAGGGTTGGGATTAGGGGGTTGGGGTTAGGGGGTTGGGGTTAGGGGTTAGGGGGTTAGGCTTAGAGGGTTAGGCTTAGGGGGTTGGGGTTAGGGGTTAGGGGGTTAGGGTTAGGGGGTTAGGGTTAGGGGGTTGGGGTTAGGGGTTAGGGTTAGGGGGTTAGGCTTAGGGGGCTGGGGTTAGGGTGGGGGTTAGGGTTAGGGGGTTAGGGTCAGGGGGTTGGGGTTAGGGGGTTCGGGTAAGGGTTGGGGTTAGGGGTTAGGATTAGGGGGTTAGGGTTGGGGTTGGGCTTAGGGGGTTAGGGTTAGGGTTTAGGGTGGGGGTTAGGGTTTAGGGGTTAGGGTTTAGGGGTTAGGGTTAGGGGTTAGTGGTTGGGGTTAGGGGATTAGGGTTAGGGGTTAGTGGTTGGGGTTAGGGGTTAGGCTTAGGGGTTAGGGTTGTGGTTAGGTGTTAGGGTTAGGGGGTGGGGGTTAGGAGGTTGGGGTTAGGGGTTAGGGTTAGGGGGTTTGGGTTAGGGTGGGGGTTAGGGTTAGGGGGTTAGGGTTTAGGGGTTAGGGTTAGGGGTTAGGGTTATGGTTTAGGGTTAGGGGTTAGGGTTAGGGCATTAGGGTTATGCGGGAGAAGGATGGACTTCACAACTCTATGAGAGTTATATTCCAAAGCCGTTTATTGTCTTGTCTGACTCCAATATATATCATAGTCTTTGTTTAGTCACTGCGTACAGACTCATGATTGGTTACAGCTTGTTACACGCATTCTTGCAATTGGTTATATACAAAATATCACGCGCTGTCCACGCGCCTCTCACACAGTCAGGATTCGCCGCCTGCAGGTGTTCCTGCACTCCTTTGCTGCTGCTTAGTTGTTTTCCACAGCTCCTTCTCCTCAAGGCCGAGCCGAGCAGATATCCAGCTGTTTACCAGCTTCTCAGTGCCACAGCTCCTTCTTCTTAAGGTCGAGCCGTGCAGATCAACACCACAGCTCCTTCTCCTTAAGGTCGAGCCCTTGCAGGGTGATCCCAACATCTCCCCCTTTTTGTTTATCTATAAACAAAACCTGATGGATCATTTGCAACCCAACGACTGTGAGGAAGATGGACCATCTGTGCATTCTTGTATCGTCCTGTGCCGTGAACTCAGCCCAGCAGTCGGTAGGTGCCAGCTTTACGTGGGCGTCCCCACGGAGGCAACGGTGGCCTTGCCGTACACCGATCCCCCTGCTCTTCGGGAAATCCCGGTATTTATACCTTTGCCAAGGAACGAGTTTCGACACACGTGGCCAGCGAGTGTCAGAACATGCCTCGGTTGCCACCTCTCAACACAGGGAGCCTATGGCGCATGTGCCCGCTGGCCAGACGTGCTGCACGCGCCACAGCCACCCCGTCTGTTGGTTCGTAGGTTTTGTTTACACGGCATCTTGCCATAATCCAGCAGTCACATATCAACTATGCTTAAATTAATAGCAGAATGTTACAAGGCAAACAATTCTAGCTGTACTACTCCTAGCGATAGAAGCTACTTCTAGTGATGGAAAAAGTGCTTGTATAAAGCTATGAAAACCAATATTATATCTTACCAAAGGATTTGTAGTTCTAGAGCGGTTTGCCCTAAAAGCTTTCCATGTTCCTCTCATGATACTGCTAATTTCAGTGTGATTTACCCATACATTTTCTTTTGGCTGAGGTGGCATCCAGATTGCGATGACACCTGGTAGTGTCAAGATGTGTCCGACGACGACGATGGTGACTGTTTCACCCATGGTTTTACCCATTTTGCGGGTACCAAACAAGTTCCAGAATCTGTAATGACACAAGCATAACCTCGTCCCCAGGTTAGCAGTTGAAAAGGTCCTTCCCACATATTCTTTTCCAAATTTTTAACTTTTACTTGCACATTTTGTGTTAACGCAAACAGACTTCCTGTCATTCCTTTTACATGTTTCTCCTTCTGCTAGACGGAAATAATTTAACACATATAAGGCTTTATTCAAACGTTCTTGGGGTGGTGTGGTAGCCTCTCCCCCTTTTTGTTTTTGCAATAAACACTTCAGGGAATGATTCATTCGTTCAACAATAGCTTGTCCAGTTGGGGGATGTGGTATTCCAGTAACATGCGTCACTCCCCATTGAGCAAGAAATGGTTGGCTTGACTGGGCTACATAACAAGGACCATTATCGGTTTTAATTTGTAGGGGTATACCATGGGCTGCGAATGCAGCTCGCAAATGCTTTTGTACATGCCTACTAGTTTCTCCTGTTTGTGCAGTGGCCCAAACTACTGCAGAATAGCAATCAATTGAAACATGAACATATTTAAATCTTCCAAAGTCAGCAACATGTGTCACATCCATCTGCCATAGTTGTAGCGAAGGCAATCCTCCGGGACTAACCGTAATCGCGATTCCTGGGCCTATTTGTTGACAATCAGCACAAGTCTGTATAATAGCTCTAGCGTCACCTGCACTTAGATTAAATTGTCTCGCTAAAACTTTGGCAGATTGATGGAAAAAGGCATGAGAGGCTTGCGCTTGACCTAAACAGTCCGGAGCAGGTCCAGCCCATACTGCGGCAGTCAGCCGATCAGCTCTTGCATTTCCTTCCACCAATTCCCCTGGAAGGTTGGTATGGCTGCGTATATGCATAACGTAATAAGGGTGTCGTCTTTTCTGCAATAAAAACCAAAGCGTTCTAAATTGTTGGTATAGCTGTTCCTGCTCTACCTGTCTGAGGATTCAACCTTCCAATCTTTGGAGTACTCCAACTACATATAAAGAATCAGTAATTATATTCACAGGTTCTTCAGACCATAATTTAAAGGCTTCAATTACTGCCTGTAGTTCTACCCTTTGAACTGATCCTGGCACGACAAGTACCCGTTCTTTCCATTCTCCGTGCTCTCGCCGTACTATTGCTGCCTTGCCTGTTTTCCCACCACCATCCGTAAATACTGTAGCACCTTGAACTGGATATTGACTACACTTTGATTTTTTTCTACTTCATGTTTGTGGGGGTTTTTTTGTTTTTTTGTTTTTTTTAAAGGTAAACATTTTGTGTGATGGATAATGAATCTAAATGTCACCCTCAAATTCTGCTAATGCAGTTTGCAAGGGAACAGAGTGCTGCAAAGCCCAAGTTGAATATTCTTGTTGTAATGCTACTAAAATCGTTTTCAGGTCCTTTGCCGATATATCAATAATTCTGTTGCGCCCTTTCATAATCAAATTTGCAAAACACTCTACTTTCGTGGTGATGGTTTTTCTGTGCTACTGAGGCAAAAAGACCCACTCTAAAATTTTCAATGGGTCCGCTTTTGATTCTAGCTTTGTTATCCACTGTATTATAAGCGCATAGGGATGTCGCTCATGATTGATTACTGCCAAAGTGATCCCTATCAAGGGGTCTATCCTAGAACTAAATGCTTGAGTTACCTTTTCAGAAATGTTTGCTACTGCTTCCCAGGCTTCCTTGGTCAATTGCCGAGGAGAGTTCAACCTGCTATCCCCTCGCAAGAGCTGAACCAGGGGCTCCATATCTTGGTTTGTGATCCCACAAATCGGTCGAATCCAGTTAACGTCTCCTACCAATTTTTGTACATCATTTAATGTTTTAATCTGAATTCTTAATTCAACCTTCTGGGGGGTTACCGACGTTTCAGTGATCATCCACCCCAAGTACCTCCAAGGCACTTCAGCTTGTATCTTTTCTGGTGCCACTTGCAGCCCACTTTGTCTGAAAAGCTCAACGAGCTTTGCAATTATAGCTTAGAGCTCGCATTTGTCTGGCATGCAGCGCATCGTAGATGTTTGAATGGTCATCTCTTGCAGTGTTGGGCTAGGTGGTGCCTGCAGCTCCACTGTTGAGAGCTCTGTTTGCACGGAGTTGGCTTTTGGGCTTTCATCCCCATGTCCTTAACAGTCTTAGGTCTTAAAGCTCAGCTTCTCATGCATCCTTCGTTCTGGTTTTGACGTGAGCTTTCTCTCTCGGGCCACAGCCATTGCCTCTCTTTCCTGGGGCTGCTCTACAGCATCCGCACCTGTGTGGTGTCACAGGGTTTCTCTGCCGGCATCATCGTCTGTATGGGAGTCATCCTTGTCGCTTGCCATCTTCTTGTGCCTCCGTCATGTTTGTGGCTCTGCTCTTTCCTAGCCTTGCAAACAGCCAAAGCAGTTTGTCTCGCTCGTGAGCGCCAAAATGCTAAAATGAAACGTTGCACTCTATCTCCTCCAAGGAAAGTGCTAGGCAGGAATTGTCTTTCTGGTCCTCACTTGCCCTGGCAGTCATTGCAGATAAACAGCAAGACTCGGGCTCTGCTCTTTCCTAGCCTTGCAAACAGCCAAAGCAGTTTGTCTCGCTCGTGAGCGCCAAAATGCTAAAATGAAACGTTGCACTCTCTCTCCTCCAAGGAAGGTGCTAGGCAGGAATTGTCTTGCTGGTCCTCACTTGCCCTGGCAGTCATTGCAGATAAACAGCAAGACTCATGCTCTGCTCTTTCCTAGCCTTGCAAAAAGCCAATGCAGTTCGTCTCCCTCGTGAGCGCCAAAATGCTAAAATGAAACGTTGCACTCTCTCTCCTCCAAGGAAGGTGCTAGGCAGGAATTGTCTTGCTGGTCCTCACTTGCCCTGGCAGTCATTGCAGATAAACAGCAAGACTCGGGCTCTGCTCTTTCCTAGCCTTGCAAACAGCCAAAGCAGTTTGTCTCGCTCGTGAGCGCCAAAATGCTAAAATGAAACGTTGCACTCTCTCTCCTCCAAGGAAGGTGCTAGGCAGGAATTGTCTTGCTGGTCCTCACTTGCCCTGGCAGTCATTGCAGATAAACAGCAAGACTCGGGCTCTGCTCTTTCCTAGCCTTGCAAACAGCCAAAGCAGTTTGTCTCGCTCGTGAGCGCCAAAAAGCTAAAATGAAACGTTGCACTCTCTCTCCTCCAAGGAAGGTGCTAGGCAGGAATTGTCTTGCTGGTCCTCACTTGCCCTGGCAGTCATTGCAGATAAACAGTAAGACTGGGGCTCTGCTCTTTCCTAGCCTTGCAAACAGCCAAAGCAGTTTGTCTCACTCGTGAGCGCCAAAATGCTAAAAGGAAACGTTGCACTCTCTCTCCTCCAAGGAAGGCGCTAGGCAGGAATTGTCTTGATGGTCCTCACTTGCCCTGGCAGCCATTGCAGATAAACAGCAAGACTGGGGCTCTGCTCTTTCCTAGCTTTGGAAACAGCCAATGCAGTTTGTCTCCCTCGTGAGCGCCAAAATGCTAAAATGAAACGTTGCACTCTCTCTCCTCCAAGGAAGGTGCTAGGCAGGAATTGTCTTGCTGCTCCTCACTTGCCCTGGCAGTCATTGCAGATGAACAGCAAGACTGGGGCTCTGCTCTTTCCTAGCCTTGCAAACAGGCACTCTGCTTTTTCTCACTCTTGCACTCCAAAAATCAAAATGAAACGTTGCACTCTCTCTCCTCCAAGGAAGGTGCTAGGCAGGAATTGTCTTGCTGGTCCTCACTTGCCCTGGCAGTCATTGCACATAAACAGCAAGACTGGGGCTCTGCTCTTTCGTAGCCTTGCAAACAGCCAATGCAGTTCGTCTCCCTCGTGAGCGCCAAAATGCTAAAATGTAACGTTGCACTCTCTGTCCTCCAAGGAAGGTGCTAGGTAGGAATTGTCTTGCTGGTCCTCACTTGCCCTGGCAGTCACTGCAGGTAAACAGCAAGACTGGGGCTCTGCTCTTTCCTCGCCTTGCAAACAGGCACTCTGCTTTTTCTCACTCTCGCACTCCAAATATCAAAATGAAAGGTTGCACTCTTTCTCCTCCAAGGAAGGTGCTAGGCAGGAATTGTCTTGCTGGTCCTCACTTGCCCTGGCAGTCATTGCAGATAAGCAGCAAGACTGGGGCTCTGCTCTTTCCTAGCCTTGCAAACAGCCAAAGCAGTTTGTCTCGCTCGTGAGCGCCAAAATGCTAAAATGAAACGTTGCACTCTCTCTCCTCCAAGGAAGGTGCTAGGCAGGAATTGTCTTGCTGGTCCTCACTTGCCCTGGCAGTCATTGCAGATGAACAGCAAGACTGGGGCTCTGCTCTTTCCTAGCCTTGCAAACAGCCAATGCAGTTCGTCTCCCTCGTGAGCGCCAAAATGCTAAAAGGAAACGTTGCACTCTCTCTCCTCCAAGGAAGATGCT
>NW_028114252.1:0-14797 GCF_964289735.1 Phaethon aethereus | reverse complement strand
GGGCAGGGGTGGAAGATGGGGCTGGTTGTGGGGCAGAGGAGAGGGCGTGGGGCCGGCTATGGGGCAGGGGGTGGAAGATGGAGCTGGTTGTGGGGCAGAGGAGAGGGCGTGGGGCCGGCTATGGGGCAGGGCGATGCGGCACTGGCGGCCGTGGGGCGGGACTCACCGGCGTAGACGCGGCCGTGCTCAGCGTGGGGCGGGAGGGTTCGGGGCAGCCACCCCCCGGCCGCCTTCCCCCGCCGGTAGAACTCGGCCATCAAGGGGTGCCGCTCCCCATAGATCCCCGTGGGGCGCAGGGCCACCGTCACCAGCCGCCCCCCCCCCGCCACCTGCCGGCCACGCCGCGGGGTCCCCCAGCTGCCCCCCGGCGCCGAGGTGACCCACATCCCCCCCACCCCGTCACCTGGGTCCCCCCTCCTCGACGCCTGAGGACCCATCACCCCCCTTCCCCACCCTGAACCCCACTGGGTGCCCCCCAGGTGCCCCGAGTGCCCCCAAAACTCCCCTGGGTGCCCCCCAAACCCCACTGGGTGCCCCCTAAGTGCCTTGAGTGCCCCCAAAACCCCCCTTCCAAAACCCCCCTGGGTGCCCCCCAAAGTGCCCTGGGTGACCCCAAAACCTCCCTGGGTGCCTCCAAAGTGCCCCGAGTGCCCCTAAAACCCCACTGGGTGCCCCCTAAGTGCCCTGAGAGCCCCCAAAACCCCATTGGGTGCCCCCAAAACCCCACTGGGTGCCCCCCAAGACCCCCCCTGGGTGCCCCCGAAGTGCCCTGGGTGCCCCCAAAGTGCCCCGAGTGACCCCCAAACTCTCCTTTGTCCCCCCCCAACCCCCCTGGATGCCCCCCAAGTGCCCCGGGTGCCCCCCCAAATGCCCAGGGGCACCCCCCCAAACTCCCCCGGCTGCCCCCCCGGGCGCCGTGGGTCCCCCCACTCACGGGGCTGCCGTTGGCCTCCAGGACCAGGCGCTCGGCCTGGGCCTTGCTGAGGGGGTAGGGCTCCGTGTGCCGGACGGACGGGGTATGGCGAGTCCTCGTCCCCCCTGCGGCGGGGCGGGGCGCGTGAGGGGGGCGCGGGGCGCGGCGCGGGGCGGGGCGGGGGGCGCGGCCGTACCGCAGGAAGGGGTCCCCGCGCGTGTTGGGCCCCACCACCTCCATGCTGCTGGTGTAGACGAGGCAGCGCACGCCCTGCGCCCGGCAGCCCGCGATCACGTTCTTCGTCCCTGAGGCGGGGGGCGTCGGTGGGTCGCCAGCCCCACAGGCAGCCCCCCACGTGCCCCCTGCCACCCTATAGAGCCCCTCAGCCCACCCCACAGACCCCCCAGCCCTTCCCGGTTGCCTCCCAGCTGCCCCCTAACCCACCCCATAGACCCCCAACTGCCCCCTAACCCACCCCTAGACCCGCCAGTTGCCCCATAGCCCACCCTATAGCACCCCAGTTGCCCCATAACCCCCCCTCCGGCCCCCTTATTTGCCCTATAGCCTCCCCAGTCTACTCCACATACCCCCCAGCTGCCCCCTAACCCACCCCCATAGACCCCCCAGCCCCCCCAGCTGCCCCTAACCCACCCCATAGACCCCAACTGCCCTCCAGCCCACCCCCAGCCCCCCCAGCTGCCCCGTAAGCCACCCCATAGACCCTCCAGACCCCCAAGCCACCCCCTAACCCACCCCATAGACCCTCCAGACCCCCAAGCCACCCCCTAACCCACCCCATAGACCCCCCCAGCTGCCCCCTAAGCCCCCCCCAGCCCCCCCCGCTGCCCCCCAGCCGCCCCCCGGGGCTGACCCTGCACGTTGACGCGGGCGATGGCCTCGGGGCTGGCTCGGCCCCAGACGTCCACGAGGGAGGCGGCGTGCAGCACCGCGTCGGCCCCCGCCAGCACCCGCCCCACGGCCCCCGCGTCCCCACGTCCCCCTGCACCAGCCGCACCCGCACCCGGCCCCCTGCGTGGGGACGGCAGAGCGGGGGGGGTGACCCCGGGGCCCCCCCGCCCCCGGTACCCGGGACCCCCCCTCCAGAGCCCGGGGACCCTCCGCCCCAATCACACCCCACATCGACCCCATGCGGCCCCCCCCAGACCCCTGGGTCCCCCCTCAGACCCCTGGGTGGCCCCTCCTGGATGCCCGGGACCCCCGGGTGTTGGGGCGGGGGTCTCCCTGCAGACCCGGGCCCCCCAGATATTTGGGGCAGGGGTCTGCAGCCTACCCGGGCCATGGGGGACGACGCGGGGGTCGATGTGGAGGTCGAAGACGCGCAGCTCCCGCAGCGCCGGCTCCTGCTCCAGCAGCAGCTGCACCAGGTGGGAGCCCAGGAACCCGCAGCCGCCCGTCACCACGTACACCAGCCCCTGCCGGGCCCCACGGCGGGCTCACCCCACGGCCGGCTCGCCCCACGGCCGGCTCGCCCCGAACCCCCAAACACTGGGGTCCCCCGGACATTGGGGTCCTCTGAAATCCCCCCCCGGATGCCTGCGGTCCCTCTGAGGCCGAGGGATGTGGGGCCCAGACCCCCAGGAGGGTAGGGGATGTGGGGCCCGGACCCCCGGGACCCCCAGGAGGGTAGGGGATGTGGGGCCCGGACCCCCGGGACCCCCAGGAGGGTAGGGGATGTGGGGCCCGGACGCCTGGGTCCCCTCTGAGACCAAGGGCCGTGGGTCCTGGACGCCCTATAGCTGTGGGTCTCCTATAGGTGTGAGTCCCCGACACCCGGATCCCCTATAGACGTGGGTCCCGGCCCCCTGGGTGCCCCATAGACGTGGGTCCCGGCCCAGCCCCCCACCTCCCCAGGCTTCCCGGGCTCCCCCCACCGGTACCTGGGGGTCGGGGTGGGGGTCGCTGTCCCCGGGGGGCGACTCCATGGTCCCGGTCCCCCTCCCCCCCTTCCCGGGGCTTTTTTTCCTGTCGGTGGCCCCGCCCTGGGGGGGGAGGGGAGGGGTGGGGGGGGAGGGGAGGGGTGGGGGGGGAGGGGCCCGGCCGCCTGGGTCCCCGCCGGGGCCGCCCGGGGCCAAGGCCGCTGGCGGGCGGGGGGGTGTGGGGAAGGGGGGGGGGGAACAGGGAAACGATGACGTAACGAAGGGGGAGGGGACCGGACGCCGGAGCTCGTGTGACGGGAAGCGGGAGCGGGGAGGGGGAGGGTGCGGCCTACCCGTGCCCCGAGGCCTGCGCAACCCCCCGGGGTGTTGGGCCGACCCCGAGGCCCGGGACCCCCCCGAACGGAGCGGGGGTGCCGGGACGCCCCCCCGGTGACCCGGGACCCGCCTCGGTCGCCCGCGACCGCCCCCCGGTGGCCCGGGACCCCCGGGACGGGGGGTGAGGCCTACCCGGCCCCCGGCGCGGAGGCGACCGTTGCTGTGGCAACGCGCGACGCCGCCGGCGCCACGCCCACCACCCCTACGCACTTCCGCCCTGACCACGCCCTCCTCGGGAGGCGGGCTCCGTGTTGGCACCGCCCCATAACCAGCCCCGCGCGGAGCTCCGCCCCTCTGACTCCCCAGCCACGCCCACGCGGGCGGGACGTGCCGCGGCCCCACCCCTTCCGCGAGCCCCCCTCCTCTCATTGGCTCCCCCAGAGAGCCCCGCCTCCGCGCAGCCCCTCCCTCCCCGAGACCCCGCCCCCCTTGAAACCGGCCTCCCCCCGCCCTTCCCGGGACCCCCCAGACACCGGGACCGCCCCCCCCCCATGTCGGGGTCCCCCCCGGGCCCCCCCCAACACCAGGCCCCCCCCACCGGATACCAGGCTCCTCCCCTAGAGCCCCCCCCCCGGGTAGTGGGGCCCCCCCTAAACTCCAGGACCCCCCCCAGGATCCTGGGGTCCCCCTGCCCCCCCCGAAGCTGCGACCCCCCCCCAGAGACCCCCTGCTCCCCCCCCAGGGCTGTTGGGGACCCCCCCCCCAGAGACCCCTGCTCCCCCCCCCAGGCTGCTGGGACCCCCCCCAGACCCCTGCTCCCCCCCCAGGGCTGTTGGGGACCCCCCCCCCGGCTCTTGGGGACCCCCCCCCCCAGAGACCCCTGCTCCCCCCCCAGAGACCCCTGCTCCCCCCCCAGGCTGCTGGGACCCCCCCCAGGCTGCTGAGACCCCCCCCCCAGGGCTGTTGGGGACCCCCCCCCGGCTGTTGGGACCCCCCCCCCCCGGCTCCAGACCGTCTCAAAGCTCGGTGGCCACTTTATAAAAAGGGGGGGCCCGGGGGCGCCCCCGTATCAACATATGTACAGGGGGGGCATTACAGGGTATTTACACCCCCCGGGGGTATTTACAGAGCGGGGGGAGGGGAGGCCCGGGGGGGAGGGGCAGGACCCCGCTGCCGCCCCCCGGGGGGGGCCCGGAGTCCCCCACCCCCCCCCCCGCCCCCCGGAGGCGCCCCGAGTTTCTACAAGAAACAGCGAAGGAAGAGGAGCCTCCTCCGGGGGGGGGAAGGGAGGGGCGGCGGTGACATCACGGCGGCCGCGATGACCTCACGGCGCTCGCCCGGGATGTCACGGCCCAAGGGGGAGAGAAGGGGGGGGGGGGGGGGGGGGCCGGGCGGTGAAGTCCAAGTCAAAGGCAGGGCAGCGGGGCGGCGATGTCACGGCGGCGATGTCACGGCAAGCACGGCGGCGATGTCACTGGCAGGGGTGGCGGCGATGTCACTGGCAGGGGTGGCGGCGATGTCACTGGCAGGGGTGGCGGTGACGGCACTGGCGGCTGAACGGCATGGCCGCCGCGGCAAGGTAACGGCGACATCATGGCAAGGATGGTGGCGGTGACAAGGCGACGTCATGGCGACCTCACGGCAATGACGTCCTAGCACCCATGACATCACCGTCACACCAACGGTGGGGACCTCGCGTCAACCACGGTGACATCACGGCAACGCCGGGGGCAACGTGACGCCAACCGCAGGGACAGGCCAACCGCTGAGGCGGGACATTAATGACGGCGGCAACCTCACACCAGCCTTCGATGACCTCACATCAACCACGGCAACATCACGGCGGCAGCGGCAACCTCACAACGACGTCAACAAGGGCGACGCCCCCGACCGCAGCGACCCGCCAACCTCCGCCACAACGGCGGTTGACAACACACCAGCCGCGGCGCCAACCTCAACGCCAACAGGGGCGACGCGTCAACCGTGGCGACGCACCAACCTCGGCGACTTCGTGCCAACTGTGGCGCCAACCTCCCAGCAAAGGCAGCCCCACGCCAACGGTGATGACTTCACGCCAACGATGGTGGCCCCACGCCAACGGTGGCGACTTCACGCCAACGGTGGCGACTTCACGCCAACGATGGCGACTTCACGCCAACGATGGCGACTTCACGCCAACGGTGGCGACTTCACGCCAACGATGGCGACTTCACGCCAACGGTGGCGACTTCACGCCAACGATGGCGACTTCACGCCAACGATGGCGACTTCACGCCAACGATGGCGACTTCACGCCAACGATGGCGACTTCACGCCAACGATGGCGACTTCACGCCAACGATGGTGGCCCTACGCCAATGGTGATGACTTCACGCCAACGGTGATGGCCCCACGCCAACGGTGGCAACTTCACGCCAACGGTGGTGGCCCCACACCAGCAGTGGCGACTTCAAGCCAACGATGACAACTTCACGCCAACGATGGTGGCCCTACACCAACAGTGGCGACTTCACGCCAACGATGACGACTTCACGCCAACGATGACGACTTCACGCCAACGATGGTGGCCCTACGCCAACAGTGGCGACTTCACGCCAACAGTGGCGACTTCACGCCAACAGTGGCGACTTCACGCCAACGATGGTGGCCCTATGCCAACGGTGATGACTTCACGCCAACGATGGTGGCCCTACGCCAACAGTGGCGACTTCACGCCAACGGTGGCGACTTCACGCCAACGGTGGCGGCGACTTCACGCCAAAGGTGGCGGCCCCACGCCAATGCTGGCGACTTCACGCCGACGGTGACGGCCGCGGCCACCCCCCCCGGCCCCGCGGCGGGCGGGGCTAGTTGAGCGTGCCGCGGCAGCTCTCGGTGCGGCACAGGCAGGGGATCTTGGTGTCCTCGATGGGGAACTTGTAGTCGTAGGTGATCTCCTCGTTGACCCCGATGGGCTGCTTCGAGTAGATGACGATCTTCTTCTGCGCCTCGATGGTGATCACCTTGGCGTAGCAGTTGGGCTGCGCGGCGGGGGCGGGGTCAGCGCCGGGGCGGCGCGGAACCCCCCCCGGGGCGTTTCGGGGACCCCCCCGGGCGCTCACCGTGCAGCAGTGGTTGATGAAGCGGGCCAGGTTGCCGCACTTGGTGGCGTCGATGATGGTGTCGTGGTCCACGCGGAAGAGGTAGCTGCTGCCGATGCCCTCCTGCACGTAGCGCTTCTCCCGCATGTCCGCCACCACCTGGGGGGCGCGGGAGGGCGTGGGGCGCCGCGGGGTACGGGGGGGTCCCCGGGGACCACGGGGTGGTTGGGGGTCACCGTGGGGTGGTGGGAGGTGGTTGGGGGTCAGCATGGGGTGGTTGGGGGTGGCGGGAGGTGCCCGTGGGGTGGTTGGGGGTCACTGTGGGGTGGTTGAAGGTGGTTGGGGGGCACCGTGGGGTGGTTGGGGGTCACCATGGGGTGGTTGGGGGCGGTTGGGGGGCAGCACGGGGCAGTTGGGGGCGGTTGGGGGGCAGTTGGGGGGCAGCACGGGGTGGTTGGGGGGCAGTTGGGGGGCGGCGCGGGGCGGTTGGGGGGCAGCGTGGGGCGGGGCTGACCTGGCGGATGTTCTGCCCCACGTACTCGATGACCATCTCGTCGGCGGCGATGGGCTCCATGGCGAAGAGCCCCCACTCGTGGATGCGGCTGCGCCCGAACCGCAGCCGCTTCTTCCGGAACTGGGGGGACGTGGTGTGGGTGGGGGGCGCCCCCGGGGACACCCCCCCGGACACGGACACGGGGAGAGGGACACGGGGGACGTGGACACGGACACGGGAAGAGGGACACGGGGGACGTGGAGGACACAGGAAGAGGGACACGGACATGGGGGACACGGACACGGGAAGAGGGACACGGACATGGGGGACATGGACACGGGAAGAGGGACACGGGGGACGTGGAGGACACGGGAAGAGGGACATGGACACGGGGGACACGGGAACAGGGACATGGGGGATGTGGAGGACACGGACATGGCACGAGGGACACCAGGGACACGGAGGACACAAGCGTGACAACGGGGACATGGAGAACATGGACATGGCCCGAGGGACACGGGCGTGGAGAACACAAGCATGGCGAGAGGGACACGGCCACGGCAAGAGGGACACGGAGGACATGGACACGGCAAGAGGGACACAGGCATGGCAAGAGGGACACGGACACGGCAAGAGGGACATGGAGGACATGGCCATGTCAAGAGGGACATGGAGGACACAGACGTGGCAAGAGGGACACGGCCACGGCAAGAGGGACACAGGCATGGCAAGAGGGACACGGACGTGGCAAGAGGGACATGGAGGACATGGCCATGGCAAGAGGGACACGGCCACGGCAAGAGGGAACTGGCGCCCCGGGCGCGGCGCGCACGCGGCAAGAAGGACGCGGGGGATGCGGATGCGTGGGGGACACGGACGCGCGGGGGACGCGCGGATGCGCCGGGGCCGCCCCCCGCCCCACCTTGAGCTGGTTGAGCTTCAGCAGGTCACTGTCCGGCAGCGCGGCCGAGCCCATGGCGCTGAGCAGCCGGCGCTGCTCCGAGCGCCGCTCCGACAGCACGCGGTTGGGGCCCTGCCGGGGACAGCCGCCGTGGGGCCGGGCCGCCGCGGGGCCGACCCGCCGTGGGGCCGGGCCGCGGCGGCCGGGACCTCACCTGGGTGTCGGGGGCGTCGGGGTCGGCGGGCGGGGCGGGGCAGGGGTGCAGGTACCGCGCCTTCTCCCGCCGGCTGATGGGGTAGTAGCCCTCGCTGCGGGCGCTGCCCGTCCGGTGCTCCCGCGCCTCCGGCCACCGCCGGCGCCGCCGCGGGCTGCTCGTCCTCGTCAGTGCCACCGTCAAGGGACCAACGCCCGCCGCCGGGTGCCCCGCGCCAACGTACCCCACGCCCGTGACGCCGACGCCCGTCTCCGGGTCCCCCGCGCCAACGTACCCAACGCCCGTGACGCCAACGCACGCAACGCCCATGACCAACGCCCGTGACGCCGACGCCCGTCTCCGGGTCCCCCGCGCCAACGTACCCAACGCCCGTGACGCCGACACCAACACACGCAACGCCCATGATGCCGACGCCCGTCCCCATGTCCCCACCGCCAACGCACCCAACGCCCACGAGCCCAACACCAACATACCCAACACCCATGACCCCAACGCCCGTCTTCACGACCCCAACGCCAACGCACCCGACGCCCACGAGCCCAACGCCCGTCCCCACATCCCCACCACCCGTTTCCACATCCCCACCACCAACGCACCCAACGCCCATGACCCCAACGCCCGTCTCCAGGTCCCCTGTGCCAACGTACCCAACGCCCGTGACACCAACACACGCAACGCCCATGACACCGGCACCTGTCTCCGGGTCCCCCATGCCAACATACCCAACACCCATGACACTGGCGCCAACACACACAACACCCATGACCAACACCCATGACGCCGACGCCCGTCTCTGGGTCCCCAGCGCCAACATACCCTACAGCCATGACGTCAACGCCAACATACTCAACATCCATGACCAACGCCCATGACGCCAACACCCATCTCTGGGTCCCCCGTACCAACGTACCCAACGCCCGTCTCCAGGTCCCCCGCGCCAACGTACCCAACGCCCATGACGCCAACGCCAACATACTCAACACCCATGACCCCAGTGTCCGTCTCTGGGGCCCCCGCGCCAACGTACGTGACGCCCGTGATGCCAACACCAACATACACAACGCCCTTGACCCCAACGCCAACGTACCCAACACTCTTGACCCCAACGCCCGTCTCCACGTCCCCAACGCCAACATACTCAACACCCATGAGCCCAACACCCATCGCCGAGCCCCCAACACACGTGTAGCCAACCACCAGGTCCCCGACACCCATCTCCATGTCCACAACGCCCACCTCCCCAGCCCTGGTGCTCATATACCCGACGCCCACGACCCCAACGCCCGTCCCCACGTCCCCACCACCAACGCACCCGACGCCCACATCCCCGACGCCCATCCCCACCACTAACATATGCAACGCCCACGACCCCAACACCTGTCCCCACATCCCCAACGCCCACGACCCCAACGCCCATATCCACGTCCCCACCACCAACGCACCTGATGCCGATGACCCCAACGCCAACGTACACAACACCCATGACCCCAACGCCCGTCTCCAGGACCCCAACACCCGTCCCCACCTCCCCACCACCAACGCACCCGACGCCCACAACCCCAACGCCAACACATCTGACGCCCGTCTCCACATCCCCAACGCACCCGACGCCCACGACCCCAACGCCCGTCTCCACGTCCCCACCACCAACACACCTGACACCCACGTCCCCAACGCCCATCTCCACGTCCCCACCGCCAACGCACCCGACGCCCATCTCCACGTCCCCACCGCCAACGCACCCGACGCCCACGACCCCGACGCCCATCTCCACGTCCCCACCGCCAACGCACCCGACGCCCACGACCCCGACGCCCATCTCCACGTCCCCACCGCCAACGCACCCGACGCCCACGACCCCGATGCCCATCTCCACGTCCCCACCGCCAACGCACCCGACGCCCACGACCCCACCGCCCGTCCCCACCCCCGGGAGGATATCCGTGTGGTGCACCCAGTGGGTGTCGTTGAGCCAGTGGGTGCCGCTATCCTCCTGCAACAGCCGCTCGTAGGTGACGCGCAGGAACCGCATGTCCTCGGCGTCCAGCCCCGCGCTCCAGATGTCGTAGAGGATGGTCATCTGCTCGAACTCGCTGCGGGGGGCAAAGGAGCGGGCCGGGGGGGACCGCCGGGCCGGGGGGGGCCCGCGCGGCCGCAGCCATCGCCGCGCCCCCTCTTCCTCCTCCTCGTCTTCCTCGTCTTCCTCCTCGCTGCTGCTCTCCTCCTCCTCCTCGCTCTCGCTGGACGCCGAGGAGGCGGGCGCCGGCGGGGGGCGATGCCGCTTGCGGCGGGGGGCCGCCGGCGGGGGCGGCGCAGGGGGTCCCTCTGCCTCGGGGGGGGCCTCCACCACCACCTCCTCGGGGGCTTCCAGCACCTCGGCGGCGGCGGGCTCCAGCCGCACGGCTTCGGCGGGGTGGGGGGCGGCCGCCGGGCTTTCGGGGGGGCCGCGGCGGGGGGGCCCGGCCCGCACCGGCATGGCGTAGTTGTGCTCCAGCAGGACGGCGGCGTCGCGGGAGGGGGCGGCCGGGGAGGGGGGCGCGCCGCCGCCGTCCTCCTCTTCCTCCTCGTCCTCCTCGTCCTCCTCCTCCTCGCCGCCGCCCCCCCGGGTGAGGGCGATGGCGGCCAGCACCGCCAGGTCCCCCCCGGGCTGGGGGCCGCGGGCCAGCTCCAGCAGCGAGGTGGCCCCCAGCCGCTCGGCGGGGGGGGCGGGCGGGGGGCGGCCGGCGGGGGGGGGGGGGCGGCGGGGGGGGACCCCGGCGCCGCCGCCCCCCGAATCCTCGGCCCAGCTCTTGACCAGGGACGCGTGGTCGGCCGGCAGGTTGCAGACGGGCCGGGGGGGGGGCGGGGGGGGCCGGGGGGCGTCGCGGCGGCGGGGGGCGGCGGGGGGCCGGGCGGGGGGCGGCGGCGGGGCCGGGGGGGCCGGCGGCGGCGGCGGGGGGGGCGGCGGCGGCGCCGGGGGGGGCTCCTCGCCGGGGCTGACGGTCTTGCGGCGTTTCTTGGGGGGGGCAGCAGCGGGATGGGGGAGGAGGGGCGGGGGGGCGGCGCTGGGGGGAGAAGGGGGGGAGGGGCGTCAGCGGGGGGGACCCCGAAACGGGGGACGCCCCAAAATCGGGGGGGGGGGGGAGAAGGGGGCCCCGGAGGGCGCTTACCCGGCTCCGGCGTGGGGGGCCGTGGGGGGGCGGGGGGGTCCTCGGCGGCGCTCTCGTCCTCGGAGGACGAGGAGGAGGAGGAGGAGGAGGAGGAAGAGGAGGGGAGGAGGAGGAGGAGGAGGGGGGGCGGGAGGAAGAGCTGCTGGCCGAGGCGCTGCCCCCCCCCGAGCCCTCGTAGAGGGACAACTTGGAGGAGGCTTCGCTGGGGGCTGCTTCCTCTCCCTCCCCCTCCTCCTCCTCCTCCTCCTCTGCGGGGACACGGACACACGGCACCGCGTCACCCCCCCGCCCCCAGCCCCACATCCCCCCCAGCCCCACATCCCCCCTGCGCCCCCCCAGTCCCCCTCCAGCCCCACATCCCCCCACATGGCCCCCCAGCCCCACATCCCCTCCGCGCCCCCCCACCCCACATCCCCCCAGCCCCACATCCCCCCCTGCGCCCCCCCAGTCCCCCTCCAGCCCCACATCCCCCCACATGGCCCCCCAGCCCCACATCCCCCCCCGCCCCACATCCCCCCCCAGCCCCCCCTGCTCCACATCCCCCCCCAGCCCCACATCCCCCCACATGGCCCCCCAGCCCCACATCCCCCTGCAGCCCCACATCCCCCCACATGGCCCCCCAGCCCCACATCCCCCCCCGCCCCACATCCCCCCCCAGCCCCACATCCCCCCACATGGCCCCCCAGCCCCACATCCCCCCCCGCCCCACATCCCCCCCCAGCCCCACATCCCCCTGCAGCCCCACATCCCCCCACATGGCCCCCCAGCCCCACATCCCCCCACATGGCCCCCCAGCCCCACATCCCCCCCCGTGCCCCCCCCGCCCCGCATCCCCCCCAGCCCCCCCGCCCCACATCCCCCCCGCCCCACATCCCCCCCGCCCCACATCCCCCCCCCGCGCCCCCAGCCCCACCTCCGGGGGGCTCCCGGCCGCCCCCGCGCTCCCCGGCCGGGGGCTCCCCCTTGGGTCTCCGCCGCCGCCGCCGCGCCGCCACCTCCTCCTCCTCTTCGGCCTCTTCCTCCTCCTCCTCTTCCTCCTGCCGGGGGGGGGGGCACGGAGGGGTGGGTGGGGGGCGCGGGGGGGCGCGGGGGGGCGCCGGGGGGCGGGGGGGGCTCACCTTGCCGGAGGAAGACTCCTCGGAAGCTTCCTCCCCCTCGCTGTCCAGCCGGAAAAGCTTCCGGCGCTTGCCGGGGGCGTCGGGCCGGGGGGCGCCGGGGGGGGGCTCCTTGTCTGGGGGGCGAGGGGAGGGGCTCAGGGGGGGCTGCGGGGGGAGGGGGGGGCGGGGGGGGGACACACTCACCGTCCTCGTCCTCCTCGGGGGGGGTGGGGGGCCGGGGGCGCTTCTCCTCCCCCCCCTCCCCCAGCTCCGACGGCTCTTTCCGCTTCACCTGGGGGGGGGGGAAACGGGGGTCGGGGGGCTGGAGGTACCCCCCCGCCCCCCATACCCCCCCCAGCCCCCCATTACCCCCCCCAGCCCCCCATACCCCCCCCCAGCCCCCCATAACCCCCCCCAGCTCCCCATAACCCCCCCCCCAGCCCCCCATAACCCCCCCCCAGCCCCCCATTACCCCCCCCGCCCCCCATAACCCCCCCTCCGCCCCCCATAACCCCCCCGCCCCCCATAACCCCCCCGCCCCCCATACCCCCCGCCCCCCATTACCCCCCCCAGCCCCCCATAACCCCCCCCAGCCCCCCATACCCCCCCCGCCCCCCATAACCCCCCCTCCGCCCCCCATAACCCCCCCCCAGCTCCCCATACCCCCCCCCGCCCCCCATAACCCCAGAAAAAAGGGGGTTCCCTTGAGAACCCGCCCTCGCCCCCCCGGCACCGCCCCGCCCCTCCCCAAAGGAGAGACCCTCACACGCGGGGGGACCCCGCGCCCCCAGCCCCCCCAAAAAAAGGGGGTTACCTTGAAGGAGGGGAGGCGCAGGGCCCCCCGCAGCCCGGCGCCGCCCCCCCGCGCCCAGTCGACGAGGGAGAGGAGGGCGGGGGGCTCCTTCGGCCTCGCCCGCTCCCTCTCCTCCTCCCGCTGCCGCGCCGCCGTCTGGAAGGGCTGGGGGGGGGGGCGAAGGGGTCACCCCCCCGCTGGGACCGGGGGGACCCTCGCCCCCGGGGACGGGGTGCTGGGGGGGGCGTTTGGGGGGGGCTGAGGGGGGGAAAGGGGGGGAAATGGGGGGTCTGGGGGTCCCGCGGTGGGGGGAACAGGGGGTCTGGGGGCTTGGGGGGGGCCGGGTGTGGGTCTGGGGGCGTTAAGAAGCCTCCAGGACATTCAAGGGGACACCGAGCCCCCCCCCAAACAGACCCCAGCCCCCCGAAGCACCCCCAGCCCCCCCAAGCACCCTCGAACACCCCCCCACCCCACCCCAACCTCCCCCAGCACCCCCCAACCGCCCCCCAGCCCCCCAAACACCCCCCCAGCCGCCCCCCAACCCCCGCAACCGCCCCCCAGCCCCCCAAACACCCCCAAACACCCCCCAGCCGCCCCCCCAGCTGCCCCCCCAGCCCCCCCAAACGCCCCCAACCCCCCAAACGCCCCCCACCGCCCCCCAGCTGCCCCCCCAACCGCCCCCCAGCCCCCCAAACACCCCCCACTGCCCCCCCAGCCCCCCCAAACGCCCCCCCAAACGCCCCCCAACCCCCCAAACGCCCCCCAGCTGCCCCCCCAGCCCCCTCCAAACACCCCCCACCCCCCCAAACACCCCCCCCAACCGCCCCCCAGCCCCCCCAAACGCCCCCCACCCCCCCCAAACGCCCCCCACCCCCCCCAAACACCCCCCCAACCGCCCCCAGCCCCCCCAAACGCCCCCCAACCCTCCCAAACACCCCCCCCAACCGCCCCCCACCCCCCCAAACACCCCCCCCAACCGCCCCCCAGCCCCCCAAACACCCCCCCAGCCGCCCCCCAACCCCCGCAACCGCCCCCCAGCCCCCCCAAACACCCCCAAACACCCCCCAGCCGCCCCCCAGCTCCCCTCAAACACCCCAACCCCCCAACCGCCCCCCCAACTGCCCCCCAGCCCCCTCAGCTGCCCCCCCAGCCCCCCCAAACACCCCCTACTGCCCCCCCAGCCCCCCCAAACGCCCCCAACCCCCCCAAACGCCCCCCACCGCCCCCCAGCTGCCCCCCCAGCCCCCCCAAACACCCCCCAGCCCCCCCAACCGCCCCCCACCGCCCCCCAGCTGCCCCCCCAGCCCCCCCAACCGCCCCCCACCCCCCAAACACCCCCCCCAACCGCCCCCAGCCCCCCCAAACACCCCCAAACACCCCCCAGCCGCCCCCCCAGCTGCCCCCCCAGCCCCCCCAGCTGCCCCCCCAGCCCCCCCAAACGCCCCCAACCCCCCAAACACCCCCCAGCCGCCCCCCAGCTCCCCTCAAACACCCCCAACCCCCCAACCGCCCCCCCAACTGCCCCCCAGCCCCCCCAGCTGCCCCCCCCAGCCCCCCCAAACACCCCCCACCCCCCCCCCACCCTCCCCCAGCCGGCTTCCGGGGGGCCGGCTCGGGGGTGCCGGGCGGGGGTGCCGCCCCCCCCCACCTTGACCTGCTCCTCCTTGCGCTCCCACCAGGCGTCGAAGGCGCGGAACGCCACGTTCTCCACCATCTTGCGGTTGAGGTCGCGCTGCATCGTCGCCTTCATCTCCTGCACCAGCGCCGCCAGCACCCCCTCCACCGGGCCCCCCCCCCCGCGGGGGGCGCCCCCCCCCCCCGCCCCGGGGGGCCGCGGCGGCGGCGGCGGCGGCGGGGGGGGCGGCGGCGGCGGCTCGGTGCCGGGGGGCCGCTCCTCGCCGGGGGGGAAAGGGGGGGCGAAAGCGGTGGGGGGGTAATGGGGGG